>NC_021162.2:36545207-36550616 GCF_000331145.2 Cicer arietinum | reverse complement strand
CCTCATTTTTGTTGATCCAATTAAATAAACCACCCGTACAGCCAAAAAGAGCCAGCAAACCTCCAACATTGGAGGGTAATAGGGCTGTCAAACTACAAATGCTGGAGGGTAATAAAGCTGCCAAAATTGCAGCAAGAAAACTGGATCGGGGAAAATCGGTCGCTGCTGGCCATGTTGCTAAAATAAGTCAGCCACGCCTTGCTAAACATGGGGCGCGTCTTGACATCCAAGTAAAATAGAACATGGACAGCAACAACGATTCACGCATCATACCCATGAATAAAGCTATATTCGGAGATGAGTATGATGAATTTCTCGAAAAGGAGCACATATATGAACTTCTCAACCATAAGGAGCTTAGTGCTACTGTCATGTGCTTGTACATAAGGTAAAAAATACTTTTAATTGCATTTATTGGTAATTAATTAAATGTATTGGTAATTAATCTAGTTTAAAATTTTCATTGAAGGTTTTTGTGTGAGAAGGTCGTGTGCACGAGGAAATTGTCAAATAAATACTCATTCTTGTCTCCGCATAAGCTGTCGATGTGCAAACTCGATCAGTAAATGTAAAGAAATACATTGTAGATATGTTATTAGGAAATAAAGAAAAAGGATAAATTGTTCTTCGCACCATATAATTCAGGTACGTAATTATATATTATTTATTTATATCTTTTTTAATTAATATGATTTTAATTTATTAGTTGTGTATAAACAAAATTGCTTAACCAAATTTTTGTTGTTGTATGGCACTTTGGGTTTTATTTGCAATCAATGCGATCTCTGAAGTTATATACTATTTAGATCCCTTGCATGACAATTACAACAATCACTCCGAAATAAAGACTATGTTCGACACGTAAGTAATATTCATTTATTTCTTACATATATATATATATATATATATATATATAAATAATGTGTTTGTTCATGCTATAATAATCACATTTATTCATTCGATAGTGCCTTACAAGTTTTTCGAGCTCAAAGAGGTGCTACAGTGTCGAAGCAAAAGTCTAATAACATCACATGGATCCCAATAAAGGTTTGAAATATATGCCTTTAAATTTTCATTTACAAATATATGCCTTTACGATTAATGCACAAATATTTTATTGACTTATATGTTTTTATTTTACAGTGCCCTCGTCAAACAAACAACATCGACTGTGGGTACTACGTATTGAGATTCATGAAGGAGATTGTTAACAAGAATAAAACTATTATCCCAGAAACGGTACGGTATTTTCATTATATGATTTTCATATATAATTAAATTATCTATATATTTGATACTAACTTAATATAATATGTTCAATTTTTATATTGCAGTACTTTGACAATTTCAGTCCATCATATTCTGATGAAGATCTAATGGAATTAAAGGAAGAATGGTGTCAGTATGTGCTTGAAATGCAAATTATTTGATTTTCTGGGAAATAGCATGCTGCTGGGCAAGGGATCTAAATATTATATGGTAGCTTGTGCATATTCTGTATATTCTGTTAGTTATTATATGTATATGATCATAGGACACAATATATGAACATGCATATGAATATGTAGTTAATTAGGTTGTAAATTAGGTTCAATGTATATGTAGTTAATTAGGTTGTAAATTAGGTTATCTATATATATATATATATATATATATATATCTGAATGTAGTTAATTATGTTGTAAATTACAGAGTTACAGAGTTACATATATGTTAATTAAGTTACAGAGTTCTGTTTTTTGTCTACTGATTGTGTGAATGCTTATGGTATTTGAATATGTTTTGTTGTTGTGTGAACTGATTCTGGATCAAAATAATTTTGGATAAAAAGATAAAAGACAGTGCTTTCTAAAAAAAATGCCATAAAAAGCTAAAAAGTGCTTTTTCAAAAATTTAATTTACAACGTTAAAAAAAAAGCACATTTTACAGCGCTTTTTCAAATAAGCGCTGTAAAATGTGCAAAACAAGCGCGCATTACATCTACATATTTTATAGCGCTTTTTTAAAAGCGCTGTTGTATCTTTTACAGCGCTCGATTCTACGACGCTTTTTTTTTAAAAAAAAGCGCTGTAAATGGATTAAAAAAAAGCGCTGTAAAATGCTATTTTTCGCGTAGTGTATGATGGCTGAAAAGAACGATTCTCCATCGCCTCGTACTTGTTGTATATAAGATTCATCAACGGTTTGTGAAGAAGAAGATTTCCTCAAACTTACTCCGAATAAAACAATGGAAGCTCTAAAATAGTGTGATGTAGTGTATAATTTTATTTTCTATAAAGAGGGATATGAATAGGCTAGGTCATCCATCAGGGGTCTGGCCTGGCCTAACCTATTTAATAAAAAGATTAGGCTCAGACTGTTTTTAAAGCCTATTTATTTAAATAGGTGAGGCTCAGGCTTATAAAAAAGCCTATTAGGTCTGACAGACCGACCTATGTATATGTTAATATTTATTAATATTATTTTTTATTATTATATTAATAATATTATTTACTATTTTAAATTCTATCAATTAGACAATCACTCACTAATCATTCCATATACAGTAGTCGTTCCATATTCGGTAGTCATTCTATATTTGGTAGTCGTTTCATATTCGGTAACCGTTCAATTAGTCAATCACTCAGTAGTCATTCCATATTTGTTTAAAAGGTAATAATGGGTGCGTTTGTTTTAGAAAAAAAAAATCTATTATTTGAAATCAAAAATTATTTTTTAGGGTTTAAAGGATGTTTATTTCAGATTTTTTAAAAATTATTTTGTTAGAAAAATTATTTTTTGTTTCATATATATAGATATGTACATTGATATTGGTATGTGGAGATAATCATGTGGTATTAGTAGAACATTTAAATATTTTAATATAAATAAGGCTTTTAAAAAGGCTTACAGGCTAGACTATACTTTTAAAAATGTCAGGTCAGACAAAAAAAAAAACCTATGATAGGTCGTAGGCCAGACTTAGGCCTAAAAAATAAATCGTAGGCCAGGCTCAGGCCTTTCAAAGCTTGGCCTGGCCTATTCCCACCCCTATCTATAAACTAATTAATTCATATTCATAATAGTAACAAATAAAATTAAATAATTGAGATCAATTGATTCATATTAAAGCATATTAAACCAATTAATTAATATTTAATTCAAATACATACATACATATATATATGAAAAAAAAAAAATCAATTTATCAAGAACAAATCTGATTTCTAATAACTATAATAAAATAGTTTATTGTCTTTGTAGTTATATTAATAGATACTTAATCATTGTCTTTTTTATATTTTACATTAAATCTTACATAAATAACACTTATTCTCGTATTAACATTTTTCATAACTACATATAGACATATTTTTTATGATTCTTTATGTTTAATTATTAATTTATTATTTATAACATATTTTTAGACTTATAAACTATTTCATTAAAACACATAATTATGATTAAAATAATTTTTTTTTGTCATTTTCAATTGAATTAGTACATTTGTAGTTTGTATTCATGGCTATGAGTCATCTTTTATTGTCATGGGCATTGTAAAACATGTCGTTGACACAGACGACTGATGGTACACGACATCTTTTATTTTTTTTTAACCTGCCTTAAATCGGTTATCAAAATAACCGCGTTAAACAAGTTTTAAATATTTACAAAATTGCCACCGCCTCATTTATTAAATGGAATAAATATTTACAAAATTGCACCCGCCTCATTTTACGTTTTATCCTTAAGTCTGTTATCAATATACCCGCGTTAGACAAGTGTTAAATATTTACAAAATTGCCACCGCCTCATTTTATTAAATGGCATAAACATTTACAAAATTGCCACCACCTGACACATAACCGACTTAAATCTGCTGAATTAAAAACTCAATTTTCTACTAGTGTCCCTTGTTATAGAATTAAACTTCGTTGTGATTGACACAATTGATTCAACCACCTTTGTTATATTTGATCGGGATGCTTCCGTATTGTTTAAAAAATCAACGATAAAATTGATTGAAACATCTTGGGTATGTATGTTCGTCCTTTTTGTATCATAAGAATTGTATCACTATATATTAAACATAATAACACTAAATGTATTCGTACATGATTAACTAACCCCAACTTTATTTGACTAATGTTTATAGGATATTTCTTTTGGAATAATCTCTAAAGATATTTTTGATCTGGTGAATTCTACCTTTATTTTCAAAGTTGATTCAAATGTGAGTCATGAAACTTAATTTAAAATGTCATACAGAGTCAAGAAACTTACAAATAACCCAAACTTGATCAAATATGTGACGAGATTGTTAATGTAGTTTACTATAACAACCCTTTTTTTTTTCGAAACAAAACTAAAATTGAATTTCAGAAATAAAAAGAGAAGGAAATACTTTTGGATAAAATATTTAAGTTGTAACATAACGACAAAAGTCAATAAATATTTACAAGCAGCGAAAATAGATTTTGAAATACAAATTCAAAGTATTTAAACAACAAAATACACCGGGGCTATGAGACCTATCAAACATAGCTCATACCGCCTGTAAAGATTTTTGTTTGGATTTTATCCTTGTAATATTAGAACAATTTATTTTTGGTCCTTAATATCAAGTGGACATTACAAAAAACGTTAATTGACAAAGGAAAAGAAAACATGAACTAAATATTTAAATATGTTTTTGGTCCCTGTAAATATAACATTTATCAGTTTTAGTCCCTGAAAAATATTTGTTTGAATTTCATCCCTACAATATCCAAAAACTTTATTTTTGGCCTTAACATCAAATGGTTACAAAAATGTGAGCCAACAAATAGAGAAAAACATGGATCAATTGTCGCACTCCAATGAGAATATTAATTTAAATATTAAAATAATTTGTATACTTATTTTTATTTGGTATTTAAATATTGCTTCGGTTAAATTTATTCAGAATAATTATTTAAATTTGTTTTTCCATTGCAGTTTGTATACTTATGTTATTAGAAATAACTATACAAATTATTTTTACTTGTTATTTAAATATTGTTTTGGTTAAATTTGTTTAGAATAATTATTTAAATTTGTATTCCAATGAAAGTTTGTATACTTATTTTATTAGAAATTAGTATACAAATCATTTTTATTTGTTATGTAAATATTATTTATGTTAAATTTGTATTTCATTTGACGTTAATGACCAAAAATAAAGTTTTTGAATATTGCAGAGATAAAATCCAAACAAATATTTTTCAGGGACTAAAACTAAAAACTGTTATATTTACACGGATCAAAAATATATTTAAACGTTTGGTCCACATTTCTCATTGTCAACTAACGTTTTTTGTAATGTCCATTTCTCATTTAGACCTCAATTTAGGGTATAATGTTTAATTTTCTTGAAAAAGGGAAAATATATATATATATATATATATATA
>NC_021162.2:36536688-36544872 GCF_000331145.2 Cicer arietinum | reverse complement strand
TATATATATATATATATATATATAAAGACTAGGAGAAGTGATTATTTTTTTAAAACTAGAGGGATTGTTAACGTTATTTAAGGTGACTTAAAAAAGTTAAATGTAATTTTCTCAAAATAAAAAATAAAAATGGCTTTAATATTTAGACCCAGTTGTTCTCGGTAATTCAATCCGAGTTATGGCTAACCATACACAAATTTATCCCCAATTTATATTGGTTTATTATTGGACTGATTTGTTTTCAATATGTTCTCATAATTCCTTATAAAAATATTTTCAACCCAACTTTTATTTATATATATATATGTGTGTATATATATATATATATATATATTAATTTCAATTCAATTTTTATAATCAATTTTTTCAATAAATCAATATATAAATAAAAAGTATTTTATTAAAAATAGATTCATTTTTAGTTAAATTTTTCAAATTTAATATCTCAACACATTAATTTCCAACTATGTTTATTTTTTTGCATCACTCATTAAAATATATTTATATTTGAAATTTTTATTGACTCGATTTAATATATAGTTTATTATTAAAATAAAAAATAAAAAATTTAATAATTTAATAATTTTTTTGTTTGAGTCCATAAGGAAATAGAAAAAACATATATTAAACATATAAATAAAGAAATGAAAGTGAGGTGAAAAAGGTAGAAAAAAAAAATCAAATGTAATGAAAGAGCTAGTAGTGTCTACTAATTAGTCTATACTACTAGAGTTTTCAAAATGGACTACCCGGTCACATAGGGTTTGTGACAACTTAAATCCCAAATAAAAAAAATTTAATTTTTTTATATTTTTAAAACTATGAACTTCTTCAAATAACTAAATATACAACCTTCCAAACATATTTATTTATTATTCAGGTAAAGAGTATCACATAATCATAAACATGTCAAATAAATCCAAAGGTTCCATCAAACTTAACAACTTGAAATCACAATATCAGACAACAAAATCCTTTTTGAAGTACACATACTTATGTTTAATATTAAGTGCAAATATAGTCCCAACTCGATGTCACTATCGGAGTGGGAATTCCTAAAATAAAAAAATGCTCAAAATAACATCAACACAATGCATATAATAAGAGTCTTCAGGACATGATGGCTTCCCCCTCTCCGATGGTATTGGTCATCACCTGCAACTTACAACTTGTTTGCGTCCATCGCAAACGCCAAACACAAACAACAAGAGGTGAATATCGAAATTATATAACAATATAAGATAAACAAGGAGAACACACAATTAGTCAAATCAGCACAAACAAGAGAAACACTCAAGATCATAATATCAAAGGTTAATCTAAATCAATCACAATAGAGTAGTCACAAGGATGAAATGCTATGCATGTCCTATACTCTATACTTCTTCATCATTTGGTACCATTCTACTCTGAAGTACTTGGTTAGGAGGTCTGATATTATGCCACTACAAGAGTGGAAAGACAATTCATGAATGGCCAAGTCCTCATAGATCCCCTCAACTCAACCGAGACACATATACGCGACGGTTGCGGTACTCATGTGTTGCACGGTAGCTCTCGGCCTTAGGGAATAACCCACTAATCCACTTAGGAATTCCCCACTAGAGGTACCCCCAAGGTCTATCAGTCTTACCTTACGGTTCGACTGTAGCCCTCCACGATCAGGCTCATTCTGTTGTACTTCACTGAATCACTAGGTTTGTCAAACCCTCCCTATATGATGACAAAATAATCCTAACTCCAAAATCCATAACACATATCTCAGACTTACTCGATCATCACAACTCAATATGTTTTAGTTTGACTTCACAATATTCATCATTATATATATATAACAGTCAATCATAATAAAATCCCAATATTTGATTTAACTATTCACAATACACAATTCAATTTCATCAATCACATAGTAAGGAATCAATTAAATGGCACATTCAAGTAATATCACAATTTCAATCAAGTAATAAGAACACTCAAGTACATATCATTCATACAATAACAATTAGTATAGGTTTCATAAAATCAAATAACACGTAATTCTATAGGTTTCTAAATTATATCTTAGTACTCACTATTACCGTTCATATATTATTAATTAATTATTATTACTCAATAGGGTTCAACCATACGTAGTAAGCCCCGAATGAACATCTGAGAATTTCAATATTCTCGTTCATCTCACGTTATTTTATACTCATAAAATCGAACCTCATCTCACCCCTTATCTCAATTGAAGATTTCGTCCAATGAATCTGATATGATAACGAGTCGTTTCTTCGTCGGTCGTTGTCTCTAATAATCCGTGAGAGAATTATAGCCACACAACCACCAAATACAAATAAATTACTTACCAAATATAATTAAATAAATTAATAAATCATCTACTATTTGTTGATTTATAAATAGATTTATATATATATATATATATATATATATATCACATGGACACAAATAATAATAATTAATTATTACTTATTATTGACTATACTTAATTTTATAATATAATCAAAATAGATTAAACCTTTTAGTTGAAAAACCAATTAAACTCTCTGCCTTATTTTGTTTTCATGGCAATTTGCATGAATCTTATGTTGCCTTATCAAAAACTAATTACTTACTTCATGGAGTTATCCTTCAACAATTCCCATTAGAAACTAATTGCATCTAATAGCTTAGCTGCTAACATATTTTCTAGGGATAATTGGTTATACAGTTTGTTATGATAATTGATTAAATAACCTACAGGGAAATTCCATTTCAATGCATTTTAGTGCTCTTCATTTTGGGTTTGTTGTTTCAATTTTTCTTGAATTTCGCTTATATACATTATTTATTCTATTGTACTAACAAAATATGTGTTATTATCAAAAGCTAATTGATGGAATTAATAAAATCATACCTGATCATGATTGGTATCAAAAAGACGACTATCCGCAGAAAGCGCTAATCCTTTCTATTCTTTTCTTTTTTCTTCTGGTCTTTCTTTCAGGCAGGCTATCATTTATTTACGTATATATATCTTGGTAATTTTAGGTTTATTATTAGGCCTGATTGTGAAACACGGGCTTGTCATATAGCTGATCCGCCAATACTCCATTCTCATTATTATTATTATTATTATTATTATTATTATTATTATTATTATTATTATTATTATTATTATTTTCTCAAAATCAATTTAAATATTTATATTTAATATTAATAATTCAAATAAATCATTAGGATAAAAAAAAAACATAGGAAATTATCACACTACAACAAATACACATAATATAATTTATTATAATATTACTATTATATATTAATTAAAAAATTGGGGTGTTACAGGGCTGGTCCTATCAGATTGTGGGTTTTTTTGGAACAGACCAAAAAATCGTGTTTCAATATGGGCCGATAAAATGCTATTCGAGCCCGACCTAAAACATATTACGGACTGGGCGGGTAATCTGCATATTTTTATTAATATTTTTTGACTCATTATATTTTTAATTTCTTTGTAACTCTTTTAACTTGAAAAATTTCTTTGATGTTTATTTAAAAACATTATGGTATACAAGTTATGCGTTAAGTATGAATTAATTTGAATGCTCATTTTCTTTCATGTGTCTATTTAAAAAAATTATGGTTTACTCTTTATATACAAACTAAGTTTGAATTTTCGAATTAAAACAAACTCAATTCAAATTTTTTAAAACAACACATAATCCAAACAACACACAAATTAAAATAAGTTAAAATTGTCCAAAAGTTGGAGATATTATCTAGCATAACACAAATGTATTTATATTTGTCTAATGTAACATCCCGATTTTTAATAGCGTGAATGTATTTTTTTTTTCAAAAACCAATTAATAAAATACCAAAGTGTAGCACAAACGACAAAAGACATATTCCATTACGAACAAACTAAAATAGTTTTTGAGACAATAATCCAGATTATACAACTAAACAAAATACACAGGGGCTATGAGACCTATAAGGCATCACTTATACCCTTGGGTCATTCTCGAAAAACACATGTACTAAAGTATTGCTCCAAGAATGCTACTCCACCCCATGGTCACATCAAAAAGGAGGAACATGGACCCACCAAACAAAAGTCAACTGATCGTATAAGTTTAATAACAATCATCCCATAACAAAATAAGTACAACCACCAAAAGAAAGACATCAAGTCCCTATACACGAAACTAATCTGATCATACCCTAGCAACTACAATAACACAGGTGAGCTCCACACACTTCGCATGTCCCATCTGATGCAACATCTATCCTCAAAGTTACTTCCTCCTCTTCATCATCCATAGAAGGATCAGTCTCCTCAAAAGTTAGATCCACCCATCAGTTATATGGCTTCAGCGGCGTTAGGATCTCAAAATAGTCCGCTATTTCAGCGAAAATCAGTAAGGGATCATTCACTGGAAATGAAATCTTTGACTCGGCTCGCCTAGACGGTCCTGCAATCTCTCTCTCAACTGGCATCTGCCCCTTATCTGACTCTTACTCGGATCATTCATTGGATCACATTTGTTTTATTCACTTTGACATAAATTTCAGGGACGAAATTTCTTTAAGGAGGGGAGAAAATGTAACATCCTAAATCAAATGATTAAAAATAATTAGAATTTTAAGATATTCTAATTTATAGATTATTATGATTATATTATTATTATTATTATTATTATTATTATTATTATTATTATTATTATTATAACATGCGGATAGAAGAAAAAAAAAGAGAAGAAATATAAATCTAAAAAGATAGAAGTATACCTAAATAAAGAGAAGCTAGAGTACTTTGTGGTTGTGGTAACGATTATTAGCAAACAACATATCAAGAACACTTTAAGAGGTGAGTAATCACACCCATTAAACTTTCATGGTACATTTATTTTGGAAATTTAGAATTAAAAAAGAGTTAAGTATTTTGATTGGTATTTTCTTCTAAACATATATTTTTGTCGAGAACCTAACTCTATTAAAATTGAGATTTTATGAATTGTAATAATAGATTATAAATTGATTTATCATTATTGTTTGTTAAATTACCATTTTGATGATTGTTTGAATATATATTCTTTAAAAAGAATGTTTTATTATATTTTCTTGAATGATTGTTGTTATTATATATTCAAATGAAATATTATATTATAAATATGATTTTACGAATATAATTGTTAAAATATGAATTATTTGGATTGCATGTGTTTGAGAGATATATATCCTTTAACAAGACTGTGTTATTATATTTTCTTGAATGATCATTGTTATCATATATTCAAATGAAATAGTAGATTATAAATATGATTTTTCAAATATAGTTGTTGAAATATGAATTATTTGGATGGCATGTGATTGAGAGATATATATTCTTTAAAAAGATTGTTTTATTATATTTTCTTGAATGATCATTGTTATTATATATTCAAATGAAATATTATGTCATAAATATGATTTTGTGAATATGATTGTTAAAATTATGAATCATTTTGATTGTGTGTGCTGGAGATGGGTCTTGTACCCCACCCATTGATGAGTTTTAAACTTCACAAAGAGATGAAGTTTAAACTCCACATGGATGAGTATTAAACTTCACAAAGAGATGAGGTTTAAACTCCACAAGGAAGAGTATTAAACTTCACAAAGAGATGATGTTTAAACTCCACAAGAATGAGTATTAAACTTCACAAAGAGATGAGGTTTAAACTCCGCAAGGATGAGTATTAAACTTCACAAAGAGATGAGGTTTAAACTCCGCACGGATGGGTCTTGTACCCCATATATAGATGAGTATTAAACTTCACAAAGAGATGAGGTTTAAACTCCACATGGATGACTATTAAACTTCACAAAGAGATGAGGTTTAAACTCCACATGGATGGGTCTTGTACCCCACATATGGATGAGTATTAAACTTCGCAGAGAGATGAAGTTTAAACTCCACACGGATGGGTCTTGTACCCCATATATAGATGATTTTTAAAATTTACAATGAGATGAAGTTTAAACTCCACACAGATGGGTCTTGTATTCCACACTGGATGAGCTGGTGCTCCACATGATTAGATAATACTCACTTCGCATAAGTAGTATATCTCAATCATTGAATTGATTGATTATTTTTTGCATAATAAGTGTGTATATTGGAATTATCTGATTATGATAGATGTGGATTATCGTTAATTTAATTGATGAGTTTTTATTAATGATTGGAAGTAGTTGATTATTATAGAGAAATCTTAGTTATATCATTAATAGTCCTAAAGAATATTTTTGGATAAAGGCGGGTGTCATGATCGACTTTTTTTCCGGTTACCGCTTTGACTGAGAACAACGCTTGTTTTAAAATTGTGTGTATTATTCACTGGGATTTAGTATCTCATTAAAGTGTTGTTTTCAGATGCTGAGACCGTTGGGGATGTCGAGTGTTGAGAAGTCCTACCTCCCTTGAGAAGAGTGACTTCCTTCAATTAGGTTAGTAGATCAAGAATAAGAAGACATAATGTCTACATCGTACTTTGTTTCGGGATTAGATATTATTTTCCAAGTTTTGGATATTTTAAATATTAAAGATTTTTCAGTTGTAAGGATATATTTTGAGATTTCATAACATTACTTCTTTCGAACAATTCATTATTTATTATAGTACCTTATTCTCTTATATAATTTTGAAATTTTATTTCCATTATTACCTCAGTTTTTATACTCACATAACTAGGCGTTACAAGGGAAGTCTAATGACGTTTCCGTCGTCAAGGTAATAGTCGGTGGAACGAACTCGGGTATCATCTGAGGGCAAAGCCCAATTTCCACCATAATTGTAAAGGGTCACCAACCAAAATAAACAAATAATATTTAGCAAAATTCTTATATTTTCAAATGCTCAAATGTACCTTTCGTCTTAGCATACTCCTCGAAAGGGTTTCCATATGTCCAAAAATGCATAAACAATGTTTGAAAAATGAAGTTTTGATACATTGCACTGTCGTAGCCGAAAACAATTGAGAAAATGCAGATTTTCAGTTCTAAAATGGCTATGAATCAATTAACACTTCCAACATTAATATTATCAATTATGAACACATAATTAACACCAAATTAATCTCCACAAATTTACACCTCAATCACACATCGAATATTCATATCATCAATTATGAACACATAAGTACATTGAAACTTAATCAACCCATCTTCACACCTCAAAACAATTACGGGAAATCACAACAACAACCGAATATGTATATACAATCATCATAGTATAACAAACATAACTCGTGTGCCAAGCACACTAATGCAATGCATATAATCCAAAATGCATGATTCCAGACAAATACTAATTACCAAGGTGCAATCTTTCATAGATCAACACGATTTACTAGCGTGCAGTCGCTCACAGACCAGCACGACATACAAGAGTGCAGTCGCTCACAGACCAGCATGATTTTCTATAGTGCAATTGCTCATAGATCAGCACATTGTAGAGTGCAATCTCTCACAGATCAGCATGACATATAAGAGTGAAGTCGCTCACAGACCAGCACAATTTTATAGAGTGCAATCGCTCACAGATCAGCACATTCTAGAGTGCAATCTCTCACAGATCAACACGACGCGACAATCCCCGCAAGGATAAGATGAACCAACAATTCACATGGAATCATCTCGTGGCCTATCACGATCACCACTATCACCATGGCCCCATCGCGACCACAATGTACTATGAAATGCATGAGCATACTCTGACTCTTTTCACCACAATCATTAAGTAATGCAGCTGTTAAAAGATTCCCCATTTTTAATACTCATTTTAACACTAATGATTTTTCAGATACAACACAGAGCATACTCAAACATAATTATTCACACCAATTTTAATTTCCACAAACACACATAAATCACATCTCCAAATCCAATCCACATAAATTGAATTAAATTTATTTTCCACCAATGCACACATAAATTTCTTCTAAAAAATTCATAATATTAATTATGAACACATCAATTTCACCAAACATGAACACTACAAGAAAAACACCATTTTGTGGCCAACTTTATAAATATTTTGTGGCCGAATAAAACCCTCACAAATTAGTGACCGAAAAAGCCCTCACAAATGTCAAAATTGAAATTGGTCTTTATTTGTGGCTGAAAAAGCCCTCACAAATTTTTAAATATTTAACTGGA
>NC_021162.2:36530234-36531065 GCF_000331145.2 Cicer arietinum | reverse complement strand
TCTATCTTTTTGCTCAAACTCTTTAACTTAGTTAAAATTTTAACTTTTTCACAATTTTAACAACTCTAATTTTTTTTGTAAAATTTCAATTTCAGTTCAAAATCATTTATTTGAAAATAACTCATTACGTAACTCAAACACATCAAATTTAATTACCGATAATTCACACCAACAACAATCAATTCAATTCCACAACACACATATAACACCTCAATTAAATTTCAAACAATTCAAACATAACTCACCCAATTTCAAAACTCCACATTTTTACACATATCACACCAAATTTCATCAATTCAATTTCCACAAAATCCGCAAATAAATCACATCTAAAAAAAATTCATAATATTAATAATGAACACATAAATCACACCAAACTTGAATCACCGCAAACCACACCTCAAATTTAAATTCTACTAAATCACACATAATCGCATTAAATTTATTTTCTACAAATTTACACATCAAATACATCAAATTTCTTTTCCACAAAATCATAAATAATGTCCTAAATGTAAACTAAAAGTTTGGAAGGAGCCCTTACTTCTGTTGTAGCTTTAACAACCGATTTCACAACAGCGATTAATTCCGGTAAAAATTTTCGTTCGCATCTTCACTTCCAAAGTTGGCTCACTAGCACCGTAGTGTGGAGATGAGCAACTTTTCCTTTTGTCACTTCACGAAACGAAGCTTAGAAGTCAAATAAAAATGGAGGTTTGTATTTGAGTTTTTGAAGAAAAAACCAAAGCTTTGGTTTGTGGTGGAAACAGATAAGGAAAAGAAGGAAAAGATGAAGGCACGGCGACAGGGAAAAATGTTTCCTTTCTTTGC
>NC_021162.2:36526387-36530145 GCF_000331145.2 Cicer arietinum | reverse complement strand
AAACCATTTCTAAAAAAAATATGTAGATATTTTTATAAAAATCATCATTACGTCTGTCACCTCACATTACATCACAAACCACCTTTTTCAGAAAAAATATCCTCTCTCGCTGCAAAGCAATCGGCAGATGAATTTTTCTAACAAATGCTACATCTCAGAAAAAATTCCTTCGACAAAAGATTCATCGTAATTAATAGAAATTATTCATCAATTAATAATTTTAATCGGGTCTCCAAAAAGATATTTTTGGCATTTAACTCACAAAATTCCCCAAATAAAATTTAAAATTAAGGGTCTTACACTAGTCGTTTTCCCCGCTTCAACATGTGGGTCGTTTTCCCGGCTTCAGGTGCGAGTCGTTTTCCCGGCTTCAAGATGCGGGTCGTTTTCTCAGCTTCGTGTGCGAGTTGTTTTCCCAAGTTCAAGATGCGGGTCGTTTTCTCGGCTTCGGGTGTAAGTCGTTTTCCCGACTTCAAGATGCGGGTCATTTTCTCGACTTCTAGTGCGAGTTGTTTTCCCAAGTTCAAGATGCGGGTCGTTTTCTCGGCTTCGGGTGCAAGTTGTTTTCCAGGCTTCAAGATGCAGGTCGTTTTCTCGGCTTCAGGTGCGACTTGTTTTCTTGGCTTCAAGATGGGGTCGTTTTCTCGGCTTCGTGTGCGAGTCGTTTTCCCGACTTCAACGTGTGGGTCGATTTCCCGGCTTCGGATGTGAGTTTTTTTCCCGACATCAACATGCGGGTCGTTTTCTCGACTTCAGGTGCGAGTCATTTTCCCGGCTTCAACATGTGGTTTTTTTTCTTGGCTTCAGGTGCAAGTCGTTTTCTCGGCTTCAGCGCGAGTCGTTTTCTCGGTTTCGTGTACGAGTCGTTTTCTCGGCTTCAACATGCGGGTCGTTTCTTGGCTTCGGGTGCGAGTCGCTTTCCCGACTTTAACATGTGGGTCGTTTTCTCGACTTTGGGTGCGAGTCGTTTTCTCGACTACAACATGTGGGTCGTTTTCTCGGCTTTAAATTTCAGTTCAAACTCATTTATTTGAAAATAACTAATTACGTAACTCAAACAAATCAAATTTAATTACCGCTAATTCACACCAACAACAATCAATTCAATTGCACAACACACATATAGCACCTCAATTAAATTTCAAACAATTCAAACACAACTCACCCAATTTCAAAACTTCACATTTTTATACATAACCCACCAAATTTCATCAATTCATTTTCCACAAAAACCGCAAGTAAATCACATCTAAAAAAATTCATAATATTAATAATGAACTAATAAATAACACCAAACTTGAATCACCACAAACCACACCTCAAATTTAAATTCCACATTAAATCACACATAATCACATTAAATTCATTTCTACAACTTCACACATCAAATACATCAAATTTCTTTTCCACAAAATCACAAATAATGTCCTATATGCAAACTAAACGTTTGAAAGGAGCCTTTACCTCCGTTGTAGCTTTAACAACCGATTTCGACACCGCGATTAATTCCGATAAAACATTTCATTCGCGTCGTCACATCCAAAGTTGGCTCACTAGCACCGTAGCGTGGATAGGAGCAACTTTTCCTTTTGTCACTTTGCGAAATGAAACTTAGAAGTCCAAGAAAAATGGAGGTTTGTATTTGAGTTTTTGATGAAAAAACCAAAGCTTTGGTTTGTGGTGGAAACAAAGAAGGAAAGGATGAAGGCACGGCTACCGGGAAACATGTTTCCTTTCTTTGCCTTTCTTATCCTCTATCGCCGCAATTCAATTGACATATGAATTTTTCCGAAAAACGCTGCATCTCAGAAGAAAAAAAAATCTTCGACAAAAGATTAACTGTAATTAAATAAAATTATTCATCAACAAATACTTTTAATCGAGTCTCCAGAAAGATATTTTTGGCATTTAACTCACAAAATACCATAAAATTGGCTAAAAAGCCTCAAAAATTCAACACAAAATTCCCCAAAATACATAAATTAAAATTTAAAATTAAGGGTCTTACATCTACCATAACCCAAACTCAAATAGAGTGCTAAATAATTCTATTGCGACTCTAAAATAAGTACTTTTAGATTCATTGAACAAAGTTTAAAATTTTCAAAGTGTTGGATGATTGTACACTTAGAAAAATAAATAAAGTGATTGTTAAGTATATATAACCAACTAAGTGGGTTGGATATCTTTTGGACATTTTTTGTTTATGTGGGTTAATTTTACTATTTTATTTTTTAAAATTGGTTATGTGGATTACTCGTACCCATACGAGCTAACTCGAATTAGTAACAAGTTTATTCAGATCAAACTAAAAAACCCTAGAAAAATTCAAGCTAAAATTATTAGGCAAAAACCCTGTATTTTAGGAGGTTGGACGAACTAGCCCATTCAAGTTAACCAATTTTGACAACTTTATAAACTACACACATGTAGTTAATGTATTGAATGATTGTATTATAATAGTTTTTAAATATGAAAGTAGAAAATATTCAAGATTCATTATATTAATAAAATATATATCTTTTGAACTAAATAATAATAATAATAATAATAATAATAATAATAATAATAATAATAATAATAATAATAATAATAATAATAATAATAATAATAATAATAATAGAGTTGTTTGTGTGAAATTTCTTTATAGTAGGATAAATTCATAAAAGATAATTTTTTAATTTATTAAACGGTAATAAATATTTGTTGCGTATATAATATATAGAAAAATATTCTCCTTAATTTTGGTTTTGTTTATATTTTTATCAATACTATTGTTAAAATTGAATCAAATCAAATCATATATTTTTAATTGATTATAATACTTTTTTTATAAAAATTGAATCAAACCAATAAATATATTATTGTTGTTAAAATTGTTGAATATAAAATAATAATTTTTAAAATAGTTATATTATATTTTGAAATTTCTTAATATTACTTTATAATTTGATTTAGAACATTATAAATATTTTATTTACAAACAATTAGAATATTTTATAACAAGAGATAAATTATTATAAGAAATTTTAAACATTAAAAATTAAAAAAATTATATTTAATTGATCTTTTATAAAAAAATATTTATATTTTTAAAAAGGATATTCAAGTAAAGGAAAAAAATGAAGATAAAAAATTTATAGATGTAACGCCCCGTTTTTCAAAGCGAGGGTGTATTTTTTTTTTTCAAAAGAATTTAAACTGAAACAGAGAAATAAACAAGAAAATGTCTTTGGATAAATAATTGAGTCATTATAATTTACAAGCAACGGAAAAGTTTCTCCAAATATAAATCCAAAGCATTTACACAACAACAAATGGTACATGGGACCCATTCAAATAAGATGTCAAACTGACAATATTAGTATAAGTACAGTTTTCCAAATCAAAATACTCCAACCCAAAAAGTAGGACGTCTAGTCCCTATACATCAACCTAATCTGACCATCCTACCAAAAAAAAACTATACACCCTGAGTGATCTCCACGCGCCCCGTGAGATCCTCCTAACGTAGCTGCAGTCAAGCGTTCCCATCTCCATTCCCGTCCGTAGGGTACGAACCGGTAGGATCGTCCTGACTCTCATCTGAGGGCAAAGCCCAGATTTCCACAATAATTGTAAAGGGTCACCAACCGAAATTAACAGATAACACATAACATTTAAGTTTTAAATGCACAAAATAATCTTTCAACTAAGCATGCACCTTAAAAGGATTTTCCATATGCTAAAAGTTCATATAATGCTTGCCAATTAAAAAT
>NC_021162.2:36522285-36524396 GCF_000331145.2 Cicer arietinum | reverse complement strand
GTTTCCACACAACCACATATAAGGCCCTAGATGCAAACTAAAAGTTTGGAAGGAGCCCTTACCTTCGCGTTAGCTCTAACGTGCGTTTCTGGTACCGCGAGCAAATCCGGTAAAAATCTCCGCTCGCAACGTCGCCTCCAAATTGGTCCCCTAGCACCGTGGCGTGGTAGTGAGCAACTTTCCCTTCTAACTCTTCGCGAAATGAAGCTTGGATCTAGAAGAAACGGAGGGGTTTGTGTTTGAATCTCAAATACCGTTTTTCTTCGTTTTCGAATCAAAGAGGAAGAGTGGAGTTGCGAAATCCTTGTTCTAACACTCACCCAACCTTGGGTTACTAGTCTTGAAGAAAGAAAGCAACGAAAGACGAAAATGGAGGATAAGGGAAAATGGGGGGTAACGCGTAGGGAGGAAGAAGATGGAATTCTGAATTTTCTTTCCTTCCTTTTTCCTTTCTTTGTTTTTCCTTCCTTTCTATTTCCTTCTTTCCTTTATATAACCTTTTCTTTTCCTTTTCCTTCCTTCTAATTTACTTTCTTTCTATTCTCTCCAAGCAAACATATATATATATATATATATAACTTAACAAATATCTCAAAATATCTAGATATTTGTTAAATTACCATTTCACCCGTAACGCATTAAATTCTCCGTAAAGGATTTAGCGCACTTAATTTAAATTTATTTATCGATGAGTAATTCTAAACGGTGTCAAAATAACTTTTTGATCCTATAAACTCCATAATATTATTAACTTTGGCTAAAAAGCCTCCGAGCCAAAATCCAAAACATATAAAATACATAAAGTGTACTTTAAAATTATGGGTCTTACAATAGATATTAAAAAATAGAAGAATTTTTCAATAAAAATTAAAAACCAAAATTAAAATTTTATGAAAATTATTTAACTCATAAAAATATAACACTTATTATTGAGTTGAAAAGAAAAAAAAATGATGTGACTAGCTAGAAAAAGAAAAAGCTTCCGAATAGTAATGAAAGGACTAGTGCCTAGTGCCTACAGGCACAGTACATAAACAGATGAAGTACGAAAGATAATAAAATAAAAAATGTAAAAAGAAAAGAAAATATATGTTGTATTCTGCATACTTCGTGTGGAAAAATCGTTCATTTTGGAACAAGAGTTGATGGAAAATATGCATCTATGTTGCTCGCTTTCGCATTGAGGTTGTTTTAAATCTTTTACTATCAATATTCATTTATTTAGAATCATTTCAAGAAAACTGTCACACTACAAAAAAATTGACTTATCGTGACACATAAAGTTTGTCAATAAAAGTAAAAAACTGTAGGTAAAGATCAATAATACTTTGAGTGACACTCAAATCTAGTGTCAACTTTAAGGGGGCGTCCTGCTACACTTTGAGGACTGTCACTACATGTTCTGAGGATTGGCACTACATGTTTTTGATTTCTACCTACAATAATGACTGTCACTAAAAACTAGATAAAATACAGTATTGTCTGTCACTAAAACTTATTATTATTTATTAAACTATATTTTTTAGCTCCCTACTAATTGTAATTCTAAATTATTAATACCAATAAATTATATTTAAATTTCTAATATATTTTTATTAACTAATGTCATTGAAATATACAATAAGAAATGTTCATACTACAAACACAATATTTCAAATTGCACATATCTCATAATCACACAAATCTATTTTGTCTACACAGCAAACATAGTTGAAAATGACATCCACAAACAGCTTCAACTAATTAAGTTACTGATTAGTTTTAATCCTCAACATGAAGAATCTGTTAGAATGCTAACACATGATTTCTGCAAAAACATATGATTCAATTTACACGAAGTTTTTGTTTTCTTAAAAAGAGAGAGAAGGGGACAAAAGCCAGAGGAAAAAGGGTATAACAAAAATGATGAATGAGTAGAAGCTATGTAAGACCCATAATTTTAAAGTATACTTTATGTATTTTAGTGTATTTTGGTATTGAACTCGGAGGTTTTTTAGCCAAAGTTATTAATATTTTGGAGTTTATATGACCAAAGAGATATTTTGATGCCGATTAGAATTACTCGTCGATGAATAAATTAAATTAGCTGCGGTGAATCTTTTACGAAGAAT
>NC_021162.2:36520808-36521878 GCF_000331145.2 Cicer arietinum | reverse complement strand
AAGAAAAGAAAAACAAAGGAAAGAAAGAGAAAGGAAAGAAAACAAGAAACTTCTTCCTCTCCCTCCCTGCGCTCGCGTGAAAACCCCATTCTCATCCTTCTTCCATTTTCGTTTCCTTTGCTTCCTTTCTTCAAGAATAGAAACCCAAGGCTTGGTGGGTGATAGGACAAGGAGTTCTCAACTTCACTCTTCCTCGTTGTTTTAAAAAACGAAGAAAAACGGTATTAGGGATTTCAAAACCGTCAAACACAAACCTCCCCGTTTCATCTAGATCTAAGCTTCGTTTCGCAAAGAGATAGAAGGGAAAGTTGCTCACTACCACGCTACGGTGCTAGGGAACCAACTTTGGAAGCGACGCTGCGAGCGGAGATTTTACCGGATTTACTCGCGGTACCGTAATCGCACGTTAAAGCTAACATGAAGGTAAGGGCTCCTTCCAAACTTTTAGTTTGCATTTAGGGACTTATCTGTGATTGTGTGGAAAAGAATTTTGTTAGGGTTAGAGTGTTGACTTGGGGAAAAATGAATCTAAGACTTTATGGGTAAAATCTTAGAGTTAGGTTTTGGTGTTATTGATGAATGTTTCGTGGAAAATGACTTTAACTCATTTGTGTATGATTTTGAGTAAATGAAATTTGATGTGTTTGAGTGGTATGTTGTGATGATTTGTGTTAATCGTGTTTGACGTGTTCATAATTGATGCTTATGAAATTCGAGACGTGAATTGGTGTGAATTGTGATTTGGTTTTGATAATATGTTTGAGTTGTTTTGTGTGGAATTTGAAAACCATTAGGGTTAAACGAGTATTAAGAATGGGGAATCTCTTAATATCTTGATTACTTAATGTGTGTTTGCGAAAATTGTTTAAGTTAAATGAGTATTAAGAATGGGGAATCTCTTAATGTCCTGTTTAGTTAATGTGTGTTTGTGAAAATCGTTTAAGTTAAACGAGCATTAAGAATGGGGAATCTCTTAATGTCTTGTTTACTTAATATGTGTTTGTGAAAATCGTTTAAGTTAAACGAGTATTAAGAATGGGGAATCTCTTAATGTCTTGTTTACATAATGT
>NC_021162.2:36518521-36520797 GCF_000331145.2 Cicer arietinum | reverse complement strand
GCCTCTCGCGGAGGGTTTTGTTTGGAATTGTGTGATAGCATGTTTGATTGTAAAACTATTTCGAAACTCAAGTGTCGTGGTAAATGTGTTGAAATTGCTAAGTGTTATGTATTGATTATTGTGTGTAAGTGTGATGGATTGCAAAACTATTTCGAAACCCAATTTGTCGTGGTGATCGTGTGGGAATTGCTAAGTGTTAAGATGTGGAATTGTATATGAATGATATTGAGTTGGTTTATGTGGAATCGTGCAGGGAAATCGATTTTCCAATCGATTGGATGAGTTAGAGGGACTTCGCTAATTTGACATAATCAATTTGCCAATCGATTTTATAATATGTTTTTCAAAACCATTTAAGAAATCGATTTGGATATCGATTTGGCCATACAGGAACTCAGCAAAACTGACAAAATCGATTTGGAAATCGATTGACATTAATACAGGGGCTCAGTTATTCATTCAATCGATTTCCCAATCCATTGAATTAAGCCCAGAGTTCAAATTTCACTAAAAACCTTCAGGAAATCGATTTGGAAATCGATTGGCTTAGTAGAAATTCTTATTTTGAGTTAGATAATCGATTGCTCAATTGATTTATCAATGTTTTGGTCAGTTATTTATTACTTGATGGATTGAGAACTTTATTTTGATTTCATTTTCATTTGGCAAGTATTATATGAACTTTTAAGCATATGGAAAACCCTTTTAAGGTGCATGCTAAGTGGAAAGGTTATTTGTGCATTTAAAAACTTAAATGTTATGTGTTAACTGTTAATTTCGGTTGGTGACCCTTTACAACTATTGTGGAAATCTGGGCTTTGCCCTCAGATGAGAGCTAGGACAATCCTACCGGTTCATACCCTGTGGATGGGAATGTAGAGGGGAATGCCTGATTGGAGCTATGTTAGGAGGATCTTACGGGGCGCGTGGAGATCACTCAGGGCGTTTAGTTTGTTTTGGAGAATGATTAGATTAGGTTGATATAGAGGGAACATACGTCTTTCTTTTGAATTGTATTTATTTTAAAATGGGAGACTGTACCTATACTAATATTGTCAGCTTGACATGTTATTTTCGATGGGTTACATGTACCAACTTTTGATGTGTAAATATTTTGGATTCATATTTTGAGAAACTTTTCCGCTACTTGTAAATTATAATGACTTAATTATTTATCCAAAGGCATTACCTTATTTATTTCTCTGTTTTATTTTAATTTCTTTAAAAAAAAAAAAATACACCCTCGCTATGAAAATCGGGGTGTTACATTGTGGTATCAGAGCTTTGGTTTGGTTTTCTTTGGAGGCTGTGGAACCTTTGGTTATTGATTGTAGGTCAACCTGTAGGTTGGGAGTTGTTATCTGATCATGCGTCAGTTTAGGTGGTTTGGATTGTCAAGACCAAAATAGTTATTATGTGTTGATATATTCGAAACTTAGTTTTGGAATTATTTGAAGTGGTGTTAACACTTCTTCTTAATGTTGGTTTTTCGGAAACACTACCTCCAAGAGAGAACGACGTTGCAAGGATGAACGTCAGTAGGGATGATCAAATGGTTGGAGCTACAAATAACATGGAGGTTTTGTTGTTGCACGAACTGCTGCAAAGACTCTGCGGGATCTGGAGAAGAGGAAAAGAGAGATATGTGCTCTTAAGATTAAGAGGGTTAGAATATTTTTGTCGTTACCATCCTCCAAAGTTCAAGGGTGATGAGGACTCAGGAAAAGAGTTGACTAGTGGATTCAAGAAGTGGAAAAGATCTTCGAGATGACGGATTGTCAGGCAGAGTTGAAGCCAATCATGACGGCATGGAATTTATAAAATGGTTCCAAGGACACAGAATTTATAAAATTGTACCGGACAATTGAGTTGCGACGAGAGTAGATATTTTTATTAAATTAGACTAAGAGGGGAATGACATGATGGGGGTAAGAGTTGTTAGATAATTGTTGGTTTTGTTTTAATTATAATATATTAATATATATGTATATATTGTAAGTAATATATATATATATGGTTGGAGGGAAATAGGAGAAAAGGAAATAGAAAGAAAAGAAAATAGAAAGAAGGAAAAGCAAAGGGAAAATATTTCCATCTCCTTCCTCTCACTGCCTCGCGAACCCTCCTTCTCTTTTTTTCTTCACTCATTGGTTTTGCTTCCTTTTTCTTTCTTTGACTTCAAGAATAGAAACCCAATGATTAGTGGGTAAGAAATCAAGGATTTCTCAGCTTCATACTTCCTCATTGTTTCGAAAACGAAGAAAAACGGTATTAGG
>NC_021162.2:36516841-36517623 GCF_000331145.2 Cicer arietinum | reverse complement strand
TGTTTGTTGTGAAAATTGTTTAAGTTAAAAGAGTATTAAGAATGGGGAATCTCTTAATGTCTTGGTTACTTAATGGTTGGTGTGAAAATCGTTTAAGTTAAATGAGTATTAAAAATGGGGAATCTTTTAATATCTGCATTTGCTTAACGATTGTTGTGGATGGAGTCAGTGTATGCTCATGCATTTCATTTTGGTAAATCGTGCTGACCCGTGATAGGTGGCACCTTGGTAAATAGTACTTTGGCCTGTGATAGGCGGTACGCTTACGATTTAAGATTTTTCTTTTAGTAAATCGTGCTGACCCGTGATAGGTGGCACTTCGGTAAACAATACTGACCCGTGATAGGTGGTATGTTTACGATTTACGCTTTTTAGTAAATCATGCTGACCCGTGATAGGTGGCACCTCGGTAATTGGTACTTTGGCCTGCGATAGGCAGTACAATTATGATTTATGGCCCTTTGAGGAGGGTTTTGGTTTGGAATTCCGAGTCCATGCATTTTGGCATATACGCATCGCATTAGGGTGCTTGGCACGCGAGTCGTGTTTAATTCAAGTTTATGATTGAGTATTTTGAATTTGAGTTGTCGTGGAAATTGTGTTGAAATTGCTAAGTGCTGTGTATTGATATTGTGTGTAAGAGTGATGGATTGTAATACTATTTCGAAACCCAATTTGTCGTATTGATTGTGTGAAAATTGCTAAGTGTTAAGGTTTGGAGTTGTGTATGAATGTGATTGGATTAGTTTATGTATTTTTGGAAGGATAAGCAGGGAAATCGA
>NC_021162.2:36498977-36516453 GCF_000331145.2 Cicer arietinum | reverse complement strand
TCAGCTATCCTGTCAATCGATTGCCCAATCGATTGAATTAAGCCCAGAGTTCAAATTTCACTAAAAACCTTCAGGAAATCGATTTGGAAATCGATTGGCTTAGTAGAAATTCTTATTTTGAGTTAGATAACAGATCGCTCATTGATTTATCAATGTCTTGGTTAGTTATGTATTACTTGATGGATTGAGAACTTTATTTTGATTTCATTTTTATTTGGCAAGTGTTATATGAACTTTTAGCATATGGAAAACCCTTTTAAGGTTCATGCTAAGTTGAAAGGTTATTTTGTGCATTTAAAAACATAAATGTTATGTGTTAATTGTTAATTTCGGTTGGTGACCCTTTACAACTATTGTGGAAATCTGGGCTTTGCCCTCAGATGAGAGCCAAGACAATCCTACCGGTTCGTACCCTATGGATGGGAATGTAGAGGGGAATGCCTAACTGGAGCTATGCTAGGAGGATCTTACGGGGCGCGTGGAGATCACTCAGGGCGTTTAGTTTGTTTTGGAGAATGATCAGATTAGGTTGACATAGAGGGAACAAACGTCTTTCTTTTGAATTTTATTTATTTTAAAATGGAAGACTGTACCTATACTAATATTGTCAGCTTGACATGTTATTTTCGATGGGTTACATGTACCACTTTTTGATGTGTAAATATTTTGGATTCATATTTTGAGAAACTTTTCCGTTGCTTGTAAATTATAATGACTCAATTATTTATCCAAAGGTATTACCTTATTTAATTCTCTGATTTATTTTAATTTCTTTTGAAAAAAAAATACACCCTCGCTTTGAAAATCGGGGTGTTACAGCCAACGTGTATCTTCATTCACCATCACTATATTCCATTATTCCTCTCAAGCAATATTGAAGCCACTCCTTCCAGAGATCACTACTCCGAAGGTTCATACATGAACAAGATTTTAATTCTAGCTTCTTATAGCAGTGACCATTATGAAGTCAAATGCTTAAAAACAGACTTAATGGACAGTGTCAAATGAATTTCACCTTGAGGCTAAGGTATAAACCTTTGAAGCTCAATTGTTTGCATATACCTCTCTTCAGGGATAGAGCCATAATAATAAACCCCAAAGATCATCTGTAGGGTTATGCCACAAACTAAACATAAGATGAAAGCCAGTCCAGCAATCAAAAGAAAAAATGTGCACACAACAAAGGGCATGCTAACATGGTACAAAAGCAGCAAATTACATATGAATAATGTGATCACATTAATCCAAATGCTATATACAAGTGTTTTTTTTCAACATCTGAGAGCCAAGAATCCAACTAGGCAGAAAAATACTTAGACGTCACGCTTCTCTTCATCATAAGCATAAGCATAATAACATGAACAAGAAGTAACAAACATTTATCAACAAACTAACCTAACATTAGCAAGCAAAGCAAATTTAAGGGGACATAAAGACATACAAAAAACAATGAATTGAAGACCAGTTCTGCAACTTACTGAATATAGCTGGCTATCACAATAAACCAGGGAGCCACCCAATATCTACCTTGAAGAATCCAGCACTTTGAAACGACAGTGTCATAGATTTGAGAAGAAGAGTTATAGGTGAAGTCAACGGCGGAGCCTGATAATCCGGTGAAGAGGTCTTGAAGGAAATGGATTTTGAGGAAATTGTGATGGAAGAACCATATTCATTTACTTGAGATCTAAGAACGATTTGAAACTTAATTTTTAGGATTTTGTGAGACGACGAACGAAATTGAACAAAATTAGATCAACAAAATCGAATCGAAAGAAGAAGAAGAAGAAGAAGAAGAAGAAGAAGAAGAAGAAGAAGAAGAAGAAGAACAATTTGAGAGAAGAAGAGTGATTTTACGATTTGAGAGAAAATGAGCGATTTTACGATTTGAGAGAAAATGAGCGATTTTACAATTTGAGAGAAGATGAGCTAAATTGAATAGCAGAAAATCGAATTGCTACGAGAGTGAAGAAGGGAAAAACTGAATTAGCTTAATTGTGATGAGATAAATCAGATTGAACAAAAAGATTGAAGAAAAATATGAATTGAAGACGAAATTCGAAGAAAATCTAGAGAAGCAAAACGATTTGAGGGAAAATGAAAAGCGATTTCACGGTAACTAGAATATGAAAAAACTTCTGAGAGGGAATGAGAGGGAACATAAGAGAACTGGGTTTAACCAAACCTGAGAGAAATGGAAAAAAAAAGGAAAAACCATTTTGTAGTTAGAAGATTTTTGTGCCTTTAATTTTTTTTATAAAAATATTTTTAGAAATAGGGACACCTTAACCGTAGCTAAAAGTGGTTTTAGTGATAAATAAAAAAATATCACAAAATCTGAGTGTCACAATAGGTATTTTTTTTTTGTAGTGTTAGGAGAAAATTTCTCTAGATTTGGAGCAGCTATGCTCTGGTTTAGGAGTTCTTAGAACTCTTATTTAGTTTCTTTTTCTGCATTTCCTAGAATTTCATCATTGTAATAGCTTAGCTCATCAAATTCCAGCATTAATAAACACATTTCTTTCATTGAAATTATGTTTTCTTGCCTTACTTTCTGGTTTCTATCAGTTATTATTTGCTGTCTTTTTCATTTTTAATTAAAAATGATACAGTTGAAAGCATACTGTGTATCTTATTTATTCCTAAGGTTTATAAGTACGTTTTGGTCTAAGCCTCATCTGGCTAATGTCTTGTTTTGGAAGATACTGATCAAGCTGTGTTGGTGGTCCAATTTTTACAATATATAATAGTTACTTTGAAAATCATGAAGGTTGTGCTCTCAGAATTTTCATCTCTAGTTCATGACATACCATTGTACCAAGAAAAACAAACCAGGCTGCATTCAATTCATGGCATCAATGTAACACTAGACCCTTGTTTATCTCCTTGTTTTTGTGCTACCGCATGCACTTTTGCATTCTCTCTAGGTAAACTTAATTTGCAAAAAAGTAAGGTAGAACTAGCTGGAGAGTATATATGCAATCCGGCATGGTTTGTAAGCTTTTAAGGTTGATAGCACATAAGGAGAATTAGTGTATATTTGCCATGCAAGCTTGATAAGTAAGCATTCAGATTTTTTGTATATCTTTTTTTTTTTTTTGATGTTGTCTATCTTAGAAAATTTCGATACAAGAAAATTTGTTTGATTGATTCAAATAATTTCTTAATTATTCAATCAGCCAGATAAATGTTTAATTACACTTTATTTGAAATGCAAAAATTATAGAAAAACTTATTACTATAGAAAATTCTAATCTAACATGTTTAATGATTATTGATCAAAACAATTAGTATCAATTTCAATCAAAATCATGATTTTCGCAATCAAAATCAATTTTCTATACATAATTTTCGCAATCAAAATCCAGTAAACCAAAATTTTCTTGCCTCTAAACTTCAGGAATGAAAAAATATAATGAATAGAAAAAATAAAAAAATTAAGGAGATTAAAGAGAGCAAAAATATCACATTGAAATTATTATATTAGTTCCTCTACTTTATCATCACATGTAAAATATATTTGGTCTCCATTCAAATGAATAAAAATTTCTTCCTTTAATAAATTGAACAATTACAAAAACTATTGTAATTATTACAAAGTTTGTACAAAAACCTTATCTTCCCTAAACGTTCAATAATCCAGATTTCTTGAAACAACCTTCAAGACTAAATTCAAACCACTATCTTCAAAATAAAGACAACGTCTTCAATCTTACAAGATAAAAACATCTAAATTTGTTAGATAATATTATTATATATTAGTAGTAAGTGTATTGTAGACTTTTCTATTATCTTGTATATATACTTATTGTAACTCTATTCCCTTGGTTTTTGTTCATTTTGTATATGAAACCTAGTGTGATTCATGCTTTTCTTCCTCTCTTCCTATTCCTCCGTTACATGTTTATGTATGTTTATCATTGTTAACATGATATCAAAGAGCGTTGATTGATTTTGGGATCTAACAATTGATTTTTTACGACCCTTTTTGTGTTTAGTACCGATTTCCTCCTTATAATTCCAATTGTACCTTTATGTTTTCAACCCGATTATGCTCTTCTATTTTTAACATGGTTTTTCTATTATATTTCCGGACAATTTTGTTTGGTTCTTGATTGACTCTACTATTGACAAGTTATCTCTATTTTCTTTTGCCTCAGTGGCTGTGTTTCTTCATATTTTCCTATCGCTATTTGTTATGGCTAGTGCTAAGGATGATTCTCTACCAGTTGTTAGTGTCCAACTCAATGGACATAATTACTGTTATTGGAGTTATTTGATGAAAAAAAATTGATTGGATAAGATATGTGAGGTTATGTTGATGGAACTTATGTGAAGCCACCAGATAAAAAGGATGAAGCTAAATATGCAAAAGATTTGAAAACATAGAATGTTAGTAATTCAAAAATCATTACTTGGATTAATAATTTTGTTGAGCTATCTATAGGTGTGCAACTAGCAAAAGATGATAATACTAAAGAGATTTGGGATCACTTGAAACATTTGTATGTTCAGTCTAACTTTGCAAAATAATATCAGTTGGAAAATGATATTATGGCCCTTAAGCAAAACAATATGACCATTCAGGAATTCTATTTGGAAATGACTAATTTGTGGGATCAATTGGTTCCTATAGAATTAACTAAGTTGAAAGCTACCAAAGCGTACATTGATCAAAGAGAGGAGCAACGTCTGGTTTGGCTTCTTATGGCTCTTCATGATGATTTTGAAGGCCTTCGTGGGGGTATTTTATATCGTTCCCCACTTCCTACTGTTGAATCAGTAGTTAGTGAATTGTTGACAAAAGAAATCAGACTTAAGACCCACTATTATGTGTTAGATAAAGGAATTCTCTCAACTTCTCCATTTGTTTTTGCTACTCCTATTCAAAAAGGAAAATCTCAATGGAGAGTTGGGATTGGTAATCATGAATGTGTTTTTTGCAAAGAAAAATGTCATTTTAAAGCACATTGTCCAAAATTGGCTAAAGCACATAAGAAGAATTTTAGGGGGCCATCGTCCAATGTTTTTTCTTATGCTCCTCATACCATTGGCTCTAGCTCTAATTTTGTATACTCATCTGAGACCACTTCCCAAATATCTGATATTGCATAACAACTCCAAACACTTCTTGTCATTTAATCGCATGCCATGTCGGCCTCATCTGCTAAAAGTTTTCACTCCTCTAGTATGTTAGGTATATCTCCTTTCATATGGATTCTTGATTCTGGAGCATATCAATATATGACATATGATGATAAATCTTGTGTCTGTGAATTATGCCTCGTCTATGTCGGTTATGACTGTTGATGGAACTTTTATTTCATTAGTAGGTATTGGTTCTATCTCTACACCTAACTTGTCTTTTTCTGATGTTTATTATATTCCTACTCTCACTTTGAGTCTTGTTTTTGTTAGTCAAATATGTGATTTAGGCTATTTGGTTATATTTTATTCCACTTCTTGTTGTGTGCAGAATCCATATTTCGGGAGGTTGATTTAGAATGGCCATAGACAAGGGGGACTTGATATTTTGGATGACCTGCGAGTCTCATATAGTGTAGCCTCAACAATGGCTGTTGACTTATTATCTAGTTTTCGCTTGAATTCTTTGTCTTCTAGTTTTTATTCATGGCATTCTCGCCTTGGACATGTTTCTGCCTCTAGATTGAAATATTTGACTTCTACTGGAGCTTTAGGAAAGTTACAAACTAGTGATATTTCAGATTGTTGTGGTTGTAAACTTAATAAATTTCCAAGTTTACTGTTTAGTAAAAGTGTTTATGTGTCATATGTGCATCTTGATTGATATCATTATGATGTTTAGGATCCATCATTGGTTCTTACCAAATATGGATCTAGATAGTATGTTTAATTTATTGATGATTACACTCATTGTTGGATTTATCTTATAAAAAATTCGGTCTAAATTTTTTGACAATTATCATATGTTCCGTGCTATGATCAAGACTCAATATAATGTTCTTATAAGTGATTTTGTTGTTATTTAGGTGGAGAATATACCTCTAATAAATTCTTTGAATTACTTGGTTATGATGACACTCTCCACCAGACGTCTTGCACTAATACTCCTCAACAAAATGGAGTTGCAGAAAGGAAACATCGTCATATTATTAAGGTTGGTCATTCCATTTTGTTGTTTGCTTCAGTTCCTAATGAATTATGGGGGAAAACAGTTCTTAATGTTGTCCATGCTAATAATAGAACTTCATTGTTGGTCATACCAAATTTGTCTCCATTTGAAAAATTGTATGCTTCTATCTATGATTACTATTTTTGGAAAGGTCTTTGGTTCTACTTATTTTGTTCTTCGTTCACAAGTAGAGCGTAGTAAGTTGTCTTCTTGTTCTACCATGTATGTTTGTCTTGGTTATGTGGATGGTCAAAAGGGTTATCATTGTTATGATCCTCATATAAGAAAACTTTATGTTTCTCGTAATGTTTTTTTCTTGAACACATCCCTTTTTACTCTATTTCCTTTGATTCTCATATTACTAAGAGTTCAGAACTAACCCATATTGTTCTTTTTGGTTCTAATGATAATGCTTCTAGTGATTGTAATATTGAGAGTTGCAGGACAAATACTACTGCTCCACATGACGACATCCCTTTTGTCCCATTGATTGTCCAACCACCTCATGTGATAGTTGATCCTTCGTCTTCTCCTCCTTGTTACCCCTCTCATCACCATAAGTCTACTCAATTACTTGATTTTGTCTATTCCACTTACTCAACTTCGTTTTGTTCTTTCTTAACCTCCATTCCGAGTTTGTTTGAGCCTTTTTCCTAATAAAAAGGCTATTATTGATCCTTTTTGGCAGCAAGATATGGTAGAAGAACTCTCTACATTGCACACAACAGATACTTGGGAATTAGTACATCTTCATCTTGGAAAGCGTATTATTGGGTCATGTTGAGTATACAAGATCATAACTAATTCTGATGGGTCGATTGAGCGCTACAAAATACATCTTGTTGCTAAAGGATTATCTCAATAATATCGTATGGATTATGAAGAAAATTTTGTTCTTGTAGCCAAGATGACCATTATTTGTACTCTTATTGCAGTTGCATCTATTTACCACTGACATATTTTCCAAATGGATATCAAAAATCTTTTTTAAATGGTAAGCTTCATGAAGAAGTCTATATGGTCCCTCCACAAGGAGTTTATCATAATTAGGGGGAAGTAAGTTAAAAAAGAGGCTTTCTATGGTGTTAAACAGGCTCCTCGAGCTTGATTTGAGAAATTCTCTACTTTGATCACTTATCTTGGCTTCCGCTCTAATGGATATCATTTTGAATTGTTTATAAGGTCCCCCACTTATGGTCATATTATAAATTCTTTGTATGTTGATGATATGATTATTACATGTGATGATGTTAGTGGAATCAATGAGTTGAAATTGTTGTTAGCTAAACAGTTTGAGATGAAGTACTTGATAACTATTCGCTATTTCTTAGAGATTAAAGTTGCCTACTATCCTAGAGCCTACCTTATTTCTCAATCCAAGTACATTTCCAACATTCTTAAACAGACTCGTCTTTACTAGAGCAACAAATACTCTTCTTTAGTTGAATGTGAAATATGCTCTATTGGATGGTGTTCATTTACCAGATCTCACTTTGTATTGTATTTTACTTGACCACTTGGTGTATCTTACAATTATCAGACCTGATATATCTTATGATGTTCATGTTGCAAGTCAGTTTGTTGTCTCTCCCACTACAGTAGAGTGGACAATTGTTCTTTGTATTCTTTCAGGAACTCAACCTCAGAGCATTGTCTTTCCGTTGTCGTCATTATTGTAGTTATGTGCTTATTCTGATGCTGATTGGACTGGTGACACCATCGATCATAAGTCCACCACAAGATTTTGTATCTTTCTTGAGGATTTTCTTATTTATTGGAAGAGTAAGAAACTGGACGTTGTCTCTCGCTCTTTCCATCGTCGTCATCATTGTAGTTTAATTTTTTGATTGACAAACTCTCAATAATTTATGTTAATGCATTGTGAGTTTGAAGGGAAATGTTAGATAATATTTTTATATATATATATATATATATATATATATATATATATACTTATTGTAACTTTATTACCATTAACTTTTGTTCATTTTGCTTATGATACCCAAGTGAGGTCCTTTGTCTTCTTCCTCTCTTCTATGTTTATGTGTGTTTATCATTGTTAATAAGAGTAACTAGCACTCTAGACTATGTGAAAAGACACTCATTTTCAGACCTTCAACATGCAACAATCGTCCAACAAGAGATACATCACCCTTTTGTTTCTCACTAAAAACTCAAAAATACAAAAGGCTTGAATAAGAAAAATGTATTGAATCTTGATTATGATCTTGCAAGAATGAATGATGATGAATAGATAAAAGTGTTTTTGCAAATAATGAAGGAACAAATCAATATTTAAACATGAGTTAGTTAGAAAATGTACAATGCATTCTAACTAAAAATATTTGTATTGTAACTATCAAAAATTGATTGCACAATTCGTGTGTGAATCAATTTAGAATCTTGTGAATTGATTCATTAGCTTCTTGAAAGTGTAGGATTTCATCAGTCTACAATTTGCCTACAACAAACATCTTGGAATGGTCCAAGAACCTTTATAACTCTAATTACAAAGATATGAGTCGATTCATCAAGTTAAAATATACTTAGAAAATATTTTTTTAATGTATTATATGATGTTCTAGGATGTTTCTATCATGCAACCACTAACGCAAAAAAGATATTTCACATCGGGTGATGAACCAATGTGTTTTCTACCATTGAAGTATTTAAGAACATTTTACATCTGATACTTAATCGGTGTGATATATTGTTTTTCACATCGAGTAGATATCAAATAGATGCCATTTCTCATTAATTTTCGTGTCATTTTTAAGACTTTTCATATCAATAATATGAAACTCGATTTGAAATCTCTATATTTGTTTTTATTATATTTTACATTTTTTTCTTCTATTTTTGGAATTTTACCCTTGCAAATCAATATCAAAAATAGATGTTCCAACCAGTCACAAAATATTATCAATAAGAAATATAAATGACAATGAATAACGTACAACAACACAAATTCAATACTAACAAAATAAATATTAAAATATTAAAACCCTAGTATGATTGTTATAACTTATACTATAAATATTATAAAATAATAAACTAACAACCCAACTAAAAACTCAAATTCCAATAATAAGTTGTAACAAACTATTGTCTCTCAAAACTTTTAAAAATAGGCTAAATTACATTTGTGGTCCCTTAACTTAATTTTAGGTAACGTTTTAGTCCTTTATCTTTTTTTTTCCCGACTTAGTCCTTTATTTTAATTTTAAATGACAATTTAATATTTTATGTTTTAAAATTTCAACAACATTATCCTTTTTTTAAACAAAAATTCAAAAAAAAAAAATTCAATCAAAACTCATAAAATTAATTATATTCTTCAATATAATACAAATTTCATCAAATTCGTAACGCAAATCTTCAAATAAACTCATATTTTCATACTTTATTTGATATTATTAGGAATAAAGTACTAAATCGAGAAAAAAAAAGATAAGGGACTAAAACGTTACCTGAAATTAAGTTAAGGGACCACGAATGTAATTTAGCCTTTAAAAATATTATACTAAGAATTACTAACACTCTAAGACTCAAAAACATTAGTTGTCCATTTTAGTTGGACGTCATATAACTCTTCATTTTAATTGTAGAATCATTAAAAAACTACAAATTGAACAAATGTAAATAAATTATTAATTAAATAATATATAGTTCCCTAATAAGTTCTACATTTTAGTGTTATAATCCATATATTATATCACAAAGCCAAGACATAAAATATAAATTTACCTTGAAAAAACTTCTCTCATTTGTAAATCAATCTTTCTATGTAATGAACAAGTAGAAACTACAATATTCTTGTGAGAAGATCTTATTATCAATTGTCAATTTTAACACTGCTGACAACCTTGTAAATTTTTTGCATCACAAATACAAATGTTTTTCTTTATCACTTCATAAAGCTTAATACATATGCGCTCTCTTGAGATCAGTTTGTTTAAATTATCATGAGTCATAATTTGTTCTGTTTGGTTAGGTTGGGTTTACAAAAGTGTAATAGATGTATATGTGCTTTTAAATTGATTGTCTCTGCGATATGTGTTTTGAGACCTATAGATTGCTTTATAATAGTTCATCATTTATTGTTAGAAATTAGAAATATAATTTATAGATTCATGTCAGGTCATCATTCCTTATTTTCAATAACTTTAAAAATTACCTTTATTTATTTTTTTAAGTTCCTAAAATGATTTATTGTTTCAAATTACAAAATTAGCATTTAAAAGTAATTAAGTGTAAACTTTGTAAAAATTAAAGAATTGAGTGATAAAAATTAAAGAAAAAAATTTAGAAATGAGAAGTCCTTCCTTCGTCTCTCGTTCCAGAATTTTCGTGGTGTAGTTAATTTCTGTAATTTGCGCAATGTTAGCTCTAAGCAACCTTTTGTGCACATCTATTCGATTTTTCTTCTTCTTTCATCTGTATAATTAATTAATTAAAGTTTATTAATAATTAATTACTAATTTTAATAAATCAATTTAGGAACTTCAGAAAATAAATAAATGTAATTTTTAAAGTTATTGAAATAAGAAATGATGACATAGTGTCCATATATGCAATCTAAGTAAGTCCATGTTGTGCTTTACCTAAAATATTGCTACATCATCAAAATTTTGGTCAAAATTGGAAGATACACTAAATGTATGTAATTTGATAAAGAACTTAAAATTGCAAAATTTAAAATCAAGAGACCAAAATTTTATGTTGAACAAAATAAGGAGAACAAAAATAGATTTAAGTCTAATTTTTATTAGTGAAAAAATAAAGTTAAATGACAAAAGGATAAAGAATACTGAAGAGGATGATCTCACACTAAATTTTTAATGTTGGATTATTAGAATATTAGTTACAAGATTGCTATTTACAGAATTCCGTTACTAATGTACAATAGTATCGTGTAATGATTCATGCTTTTACTATTTAAATATAGGTTTCGTTTATTTATTTTAAAATTTGATTTGTGTTTATCTAAGATGCATAAATGTTCATTCATTATTAATGTATATTGAGTTCATTCTTAATTTAATCACCAATTTTTTTTTTGTCTTTTGTATTTTAGAGCAAATATTTCAAATCCATGGATAAGTCATGAGTGACGGTTCAGTAGATGGTAAAATAATGTTCCCTTGAGATTTATGTGGTTTTTAAGGACGACGTTTAAAGGATGAGGCGTTTCACCACTTAATGTGTAAAAGATGTCTTGAAGGATACACTGTTTGGAAATATTATGGGAGTCAAACAGAATAGAACCTAACAATATTACTAGTAATTCAAATCCTACACTAGACCCTATGGTTAATGAAGATCCAATTTGAAACATAGTAAAAAAAATTGTTGGAGTTGATAAACAATGGCGTCACTACAAGAAAAATTATTGTTATCTACGGCAGATTTTATCTTTACCCACGACATCCGTAAGTAAACAAAAATTACGCATGGATTACCCACGGACACGGGTTCGTAACTAAATCGCTCGTAGGAATATATTTATCGACAGAAAAGCAATAGGATACACTTACTTAAGGATTGTCAGTGGGTAGTATGACTTACCGAGACTCCGTGGGTAAACTTACTCATAGATGTTTTGTGGATAATGTCGTAGATAATTACCGACGGACATGTCGCAAGTAATGTTATTGACGGACCATCCATGAAAAATGTTCATCTTTATATTTGATATTTATAATTTTATCCATGACATGTCCGTGGGTAATGAAAAAATGATTTTAAATCTATTTTTGTTTTTTTACAGTTTGCTGTATTTTTTCTAATATATGTTTAAAATAAATTATAAGCATATTAAGATATCATTGTCAAAACAAAGTGAAATTTTATATAAACAGTGCTTTTAAAATACACATCCTGACTGCCACAAGTTTCAAAATAAGGACAACTTACACTACCATAATTCTCAAAATAAGCACATTGTCACTACCATAAGTTTCAAAATACACATAACAACCTTATCATAAGGATATATATAGATAATGCTTACAAGTCTAAGCAAAATATGTAGTCATAACTACTATACGAAACTAACACTGAAATAAGTACTACTCATCGCCGTCATCATCGCTAGACTCGTCCTCGTCATAATCTGGATGACGACGACGACGACGAGATGACTCAGCCTGTATGGAAGCAACACTTTTTACCAATGTTGCTAGCTGTATCTGGAGCTCTATAGTGCGTTGCTCATCCTCTTGTCGACGTTGCTCTACTTTCCTTAGCTCATCTCGCGCCTCTCGTGCCTCATGTTCTGTCGCTTTTGCTCGCTTCTCAAATGCTGCTATCTGTGCAGCTATCTCAGTAGAGTGCTAAGACAAGACATTGACACAACCTCTAGATGGACGAGAATCTGGGACTAGACTTGCGACACATGGTCTATAAAGTGAGGATCTATCTCCAGCACCATAGATCCTCCCTTTATTCTTGCCCCCAATAGATTGGACCCACATGTCTAAGCGAGCTTCCGCATTAACCACTTGGCTACAACTACTAGACGCTTCCCCATTTTTGGAAGCTTGTTGCAACTTACCTTGAAATGTTTCCTACTCAAATAGAAAATGATTTAACATAATCAAATTACTTTTCCAAGAAATACAAATGAAAGAATGAATGAATGATTTAATATTTCTTACATATGTTTTTTTTGCTCTTTCATCAACCCAAGAGTTGTCCTTCTTCTTAGTGTGAGTTTTTTAAAAGACCTCATCCAATGTGGGGTCTCTACCTAACTCTTCAGCCTTACGAAAATATAAAAAAACAACAGAACGGTGAGGGACATTTCAGTAACAAAGGAAAACAACAAAATATTTCAGCAAAATAGCTCTATGCATTTTGAAACAACAACACAACAAAACAATAAAAATAGCAAATAGTAGGCATGTCCTAGATATAGAAAGTGTACCATCCGAATGGTATGTTCAGCAATGGATATAGATCCACCAGTATGGACAGCTCCTCTTTTAGAAGAAGTACGATTTTTCTTAGCTCAATTTGATATCTCCTTAAACGACGGATCCATCCATATCTTCTCAAGATCATTCCAAACAGTTTCTTCCATCCAAGTTGGACATTTACCCTTCTTTCTCGCTTGCATCAACATATCAGAAAGACGCATTGATCCTTTTGTATTGAAGATATTCTTAATCTGAAAATTATGCTTAAGCAACCAATCAACTTTCTCCTGCAACATTACATTACAAATAAATTATAATGTTGTAATTAGCATCCATACAACAGTTCAACTCATTAACAAGATATATAACTTAATCTTACACCAAATTTGTCGAACCAACGTTCCAAAGTTAATTCTGGGATTGCTCCCCAACTAGGATACAGATCAACATATTGTGATGTAATGACTGAGGTGAGGGCCCTCGAGGCCACCCTACACAGTAACCACCTGTAAATTATTTTAAAAAAAAATTAACTTCAAATGAACCATAATCCTTATGTAGTAATGAAAAGTTAATCCTTATGTAGTTACATACCCTCGACCATCTGGCCATATCATTGTTCTCCCATCAGGCGCAACCCCATGACTAGAATTGGAGCATCTTGACCCTTGAGTCTTATTACCAATAACAAGCGATATTGAAGGTGGTGGATTAGCGGAAATTGAAGTATGTCGTGAAGCAACAGATGTTAATGGTTGTGACGGTGAATGATCAACAGTCGGGGAAATGTTGTCTTTTGGGACAAAATTTGGTGTGGGCATCATCACTATAATTGGTTTAGATTGATGCACCTTATTAGGTGGGAGTGGAAGCACTGCAGCTTGTTGGGTAGGAGGCTTAACATGTTGCTGGGTGGGATGTCGCACATATTGTGAGGTTGGTGTAGTGGCATTGACATCTAGTGGAAATTGATCAATTGTTGCTTGTACCTACTGAGCTGCTTGAGTTACCTTATGCGTAAAATCATGCGATTTTCCTTCAAAGGAAGCTTGAGTCTTATCAGTTTTTTTGGAGTCATCTATAAAAAATAACATGAATAAAAACAATTAGCACACACAATAGTAAACAGAATTCAAGATGTATTCAAGATTATCAACTCTACTGTATTAAAGAACTTGAATCTAAAACTAATATATAAAAAGGTAGAATATGAAGATTTATACAAGCAATCAACTACTATTTATACTTACTAAAAATTCAAATGTCAATTGAAAAATCATCCCCATCTTCATCATCCATATCACTATCATTATCAATTGGAATATTTGGAACAAACGTTACATTGACTTCTTCATCGCTATGTGTTTCATCATGCAAGCCAACCATTTCTTCAATTTCAGTTAATTGTTCAACATGTGCCATATCTTCATCTTGATATGGCATTTCCTCATCGGCTCCATCCACCTCTACATGACCCATAGGCTTTGTTTTGATAACTACAGACCAGTGACGCTTATCAGTTCGCATTTCAGGATAAGGTACATAATACACTTGTCTAGCTTTTTGTGCAATTATGAAGGGATCATAGAGATCATATTTTCGATTCATCTTGATATCTACAATATCATATTGTGGATGAACTTTGGTTCCTCTGTTCTGTCTTGGATCAAACCAAGGTTATCAGTTCGCATTTCAGGATAGGGTACATAATACACCTGTCTAGCTTTTTGTGCAATTATGAAGGGATCATAGAGATCTTATTTTCGATTCATCTTGATATCTACAATATCATATTGTGGATGAACTTTGGTTCCTCTGTTCCGTCTAGGATCAAACCATTGGCAATAAAACAAGGCTACTTTGTGAGGCAATTTGTAATACTCCAACTCGAAGATATGTTGGATGACTCCATAGAAATCATCTTCCCCTCCTCCAGTAACCCCTTTCACATAAACTCCACTATTTATGGTTTTCTTACCCTGAGACCAAGCTTTTGTGTGAAATTTGTACCCATTAATGTAATACTTGTGCCAAGTTTTAACCATTGAGTTAGGACCCCAAGCTAATGATAACAAGTTAGGGTCAGTCATGCCATTTTCCTTGTCACTGGCCTATACAAACATGATATTCACAATAGTTAGGTGAAAAGTTCTAATTTATTTGCAACAAACTTCAATAAAGCACTTACATACGCACGACATCATTCTGGGAATTCTCCATGTATACGAGTTTGAGATATAGGATCTTCTTCAAGAATGGAATTAGAGTGCAAAAAGGCGCTCTCAATAATGAGAGAATTGTTATTACATGTATTTGGTAATTATGTGGGGTGTGTGCTTACATACTACTTACTCAATATATGGCTTGACCTTGTTGCAATTGATGAGGATGTGTACATGAGCATACCTTCTTTCAACATCACTCAACCAATGTGTTTGGGCCTTCCCACTAGGACGTCCTAATTGATTGCTAATTGACAGTGTTGTTGTGACAACATCATTTAATTTTGCACCTTCATTATGTTGGCTTCTATTAAACAAAGAGATTATTTTGAAATAGTGGGAACAAAAATATGTTGTCTCTCGATGTAAGTATGACATACATATTGAGCCTTCCACTCTAGCCTCGTTTTTCACTGTGCGCTTAAAATCACCCATCATTCTGGAAAAAGTGAGAGCAATAACTTAATAAAAGTGGAAATATTTAGGAAAAAAAAAATGAAACTATTAAAAGTGAATATAAATTAGCTTTCAAATGGATACATCCATCGATATTGAACTGGACCACCAAGTTTTGCCTCATACGGGAGGTGAATTGGAAGATGCTCCATTGAATCAAAGAATTCTGGTGGAAAGATTCTTTCAAGTTTGCATATGATGAATGGAATATTTTCATCCAATTTGACCAATTCATCATGTCTTAAGGTATTGATGCACAAGCCCTTAAAGAATTGACTTAATTCTATTAATGGTTTCCACACATGGTCAGTCAATGAACTAAATGCAAATGGAAGCAAACACTCCATAAATACATGAAAATCGTGGCTTTTCATCCCATTCATTTGTCCGCTATTAACATCTGCACATCTTGCCAAGTTAGAAGCATACCCATCTGGCATCTTAAGCTCCTTTATCCATTTACAAACTTTCTTTGCCTCACTAGACGTAAGACAATAATTTGCTTTAGGTTTTTTCATTTTTCCATTGTTATGTGGAACCAACTCCAGGTCGTTACGTTGGCAAATGATGGCCAAGTCCATTCGTGCTTTTTCATTGTCCTTAGTCTTGTTCTTATCATTCATGACAGTGTTAAACACATTATCAAAGAAGTTTTTTTTCTATGTGCATGACATCTAAATTATGCCTTAATAAATTATCTTTCCAGTATGGAAGATCCCAAAATATGCTTCGTTTAGTCCAATTATGGCTAACTCCATATCCAAACAATTTAGTATGTGCATTATCTATCACTCGTGGAATATTGTGAACCAAACCCCAAACTTCTTCACCAATCAATATTGGAGGAGGTTCATCATTCACAATCCTATTTTTAGTGAACCCTTTTTTACTTCTTCTAAATGCATGATTATGAGGTAAGAAACGACAATGACAATCAAACCATGAACTTTTTCCACCGTATTTTAAAGTAAAAGCCTTACATCGGACATGCCAAGTTACCTTGGGTACTCCATCCAGATAACATGCCATAAGCAGGAAAACCGTTAATTGTCCACATTAAGGTTGCCCTCATTACAAAGTTTTATTTCATGGAAATATCATAAGTTAAAGCCCCTTCACTCCACAATTGTTGAAGCTCGTCTATTAACGGTTGTAAATACACATCAATGTTTGCTTTTGGGTTAGATGGTCCAGGTATGAGACAAGTCAAAAACATGAATGGTTTAGTAATGCACATTTCGGGCGGGAGATTATACGGGGTCACAACAACAGGCCAACAAGAATATGGGGATGAAGATGCCTAGATGTATGGCGTGAAACCATCAGAACATAAACCAAGCCTTACATTTCTTGGTTCATTTGCGAAGTTGGATACCTTGCATCAAAATGATTCCAAGCTTCCCCATCAGATGGATGACGTAAAATGCATGAACTTGATCTATTATGTTGATGCCATCTCATTTGGGCAGCAGTTTCCGTTGATGCATACATCCTCTTAACTGGAATGTCTTTGTGGTTACCTATCCCAGGCTTACGAGGAACATATCAGGGTTCATGACAATACCTACACTCTATATCTGCACTATTCTCTTTGTAGTACAACATGCACCCTTTAACACAACAATCAATTTTCTCAGACTTCAATCCTAGCATTGTCACCAATTTTTTCACTTGGTAAATTTTTTTTGGAAGTGAATCCTTAAAAGGACACACATCTACAAGCA
>NC_021162.2:36492731-36497383 GCF_000331145.2 Cicer arietinum | reverse complement strand
AACTGTTTAAGCTCATCTATTAACGGTTGTAAATATACATCAATGTTTGCTTTTGGGTTAGATGGTCCAGGTATGAGACAAGTCAAAAACATGAATGGTTTAGTCATGCACATTTCGGGCGGGAGATTATACGGGGTCACAACAACAGGCCAACAAGAATATGGGGATGAAGATGCTGAATGTATGGCGTGAAGCCATCAGAACATAACCCAAGCCTTACATTTCTTGGTTCATTTGTGATGTTTGGATACCTTGCATCAAAATGATTCCAAGCTTCCCCATCAGATGGATGACGTAAAATGCATGAACTTGATCTATTATGTTGATGCCATCTCATTTGGGCAGCAGTTTCCGTTGATGCATACATCCTCTTAACTGGAATGTCTTTGTGGTTACCTATCCCAGGCTTACGAGGAACATATCAGGGTTCATGACAATACCTACACTCTATATCTGCACTATTCTCTTTGTAGTACAACATGCACCCTTTAACACAACAATCAATTTTCTCAGACTTCAATCCTAGCATTGTCACCAATTTTTTCACTTGGTAAATTTTTTTTGGAAGTGAATCCTTAAAAGGACACACATCTACAAGCATGCTTGCAAAGAAATCAAGACATTTATGCGGAACATTCCAATTTGATTTGCAAGCTAAAAGTTTCACGCATATTGAAAGTTTTGAATTAGAAGCCCCCTCATATAAGGGCTTGTTTGTAGCAGTTAACAAATCATAAAAGTCTTGAGCATCCTCATTTGGAGGCTCTTCATTAATCTCTTCCTCGTTGCCCTCATCACCCATATTTTGGAAGTCATAAGTTGGACCAAATGCATCATCGACCATATGTTGCATTAATGTAAATGGATCATCGTTATCAATATATCCACTACTACTTGGAACATTTTCTGGGTCAATATGGATCATCGACCATATGTTGCATTAACATATAATATGATTACCTAATATTAAATGCTTCCTTGAGCTGTCCTTTACTGTCAAAGGGGATAACCTGCAAGATCAACAAACAGTTACTAATTTAAGTTATGAAAATAACAGATCAATGAACAGTAAATCATTGAATCTATGTTTAGAGGGTAAAGAATAAGAGAAAAGTTACATAAGACTAATGGGAGGTAATTGACTTTATTATCATAGAAGGTTGCTGAAAATAGCGGAGAACCAAAAATCGGGCTATGTTATAAAGTAGAAACCATTGCAGGCAAATAGCAAAAACCACAACAGTTTAAATAAGTCAATTATATTTAAAAAACGCATGCTGCATACAAATAATAAAGGGAATGGAGGTAAAGCTTATATATTGAAAGGTTTAGCCATGGATATAATTCAGGAACAACCATTGAAACAAAAACAACCTATTGCAGCTTAAAGTAAAACAAGTTTAATGAGAATTAATGATTTTAAAATGCAAAATTGGTCTGGAAAACATAAAGTGCAAAATGAAATAAAACAGATAAAAGCAAATGTATCTGTACATTTCAAACTTATTTAAGAGGAACATTATCATATTTAACACACTCTTTATGACTGGTCTAAAAAAACTGACCACTTTCAAAAAAATCTTTCAATCTTATATAAAATGGACTAGACATTAAGACTTAACAGTGTGTTGCAAGTAGTAAGAAAGGTAAAATTGTCTTATAGTAGTTACAAACTTGTGACAAATCTAAGTCATAACCTTGAGTTCATCGAATGTATAATATAGTAATTGGAACCAAACACAAGGTTGATGCATTTTATAATGGCCACATTTACTTATATTTAAAATCTTATAAAATATTTGTTTATAATATAGGTAATCACACATAAAAGAAAAAATAAAAGATGACTAAAATAGAATATCTAATATGAATCTTAAATTTCACTTCATTTTGAGAATAATATGAATCTCAGTGCAACAAATTAACATTTTTTTTCTTGTATCATACTGTAATAGCCTAGTAGCTGGTCAACAAATGTGAAAATCAATAATTGAATAATATTAAATAGTTTATTATAGATACAAGTACCGAGTACGAGTACAGATATGAGATAAAAATGTTTAAAAAAATGCAAGAGTTAAAAAAAATGAAATGGCATAAAACTTCATACTCACTTAGCAATCAAACTGAACACAATACCTAATATCAAACCATAAATGCGTAGTGAATAAAAAACACCAACATATGTGAAAACGCTTTACAATTCTGTATCAAACTCTAATTAGTTTCCTTGGTATGAAAACAAATATCTATGTTAACAAAATAAATAAGAATTAGATGATGTAAATAAATATCTATCCTAATTGAACATGAACAGCAACCGAGTAACAGAGATTGGTTCGAGAGAGAAGCAACCATTGTACTCTATTGTGTTTTTGTTTCACTACAACACTATTAACTACAACATTATGTAAGATTTATCAGTAAGACTTGGGGCTTTTTCAGTAAGACTCGATTCAGTGAAAATGGTTAGGGTTTTCAATAAAAATTGGGGCTTTTTCAGTAAGACTCGATTTCAGTAAAAATCGATTTCAGAAAATGAAAAGATAATAGAAAGTTAGTCGATTCAGTGAGGGGGACGGCGAAAGTTACTAAATCGGATGACGAAGTGGGTCACGATGAAATTTCAGCACGATAATAAAGGAAGATAACTTACCTTGAGAGAGAGCGATCATCAAGGCGGCATCCAGAACGGTCTGATTCGACGGAGCGGGTTGCAATCTGGAGGAGGTTGGAAGAAGAAGGGTTTAGGGTTCTCTGGTTGCAATCTGAATGTGACTTCTATTGGTTTTGATAATGAAGAGTTATCTTTGTTTTCACCTAAACCCTTTTTTAAAAAACTCAACACAAAAAGTTTCTAAAAAATAGACATTACCTACGGATAAGTTATAGTAAAAATAATACGAAAAAATTTTGCACAATTTAAGTTAGGGTTGTATTTTTTTTTCTTTACCCACAGATTTTTTAATTTTACTTACGGAATTATCGTGGAAATCAATTAAAAAAAATTATTTTATACAACAATACACACGGTTTTTCCGTAGATAACAATTAATTTACCCACGGATTACGATCCGTGGCTAATTTTCCGTAGATATACAAATGTTTTCTTGTAGTGCGTTCATGAAAGAATTCCCATGATGTAGGAGAGACACAAAATGCAACTCAACATTTGGCCAATTATTCTCATACCTTACAACACCCCTCATGGATGTGTATGAAGTCTACCGCTTTTATCCTTTCAACAATATTTCTTGGGAATATAGATGCTTGCATTCAACCTTTAATCAAAGAGTTGAAAGAGTCAGGGTATTATGGTATAGATTCTTACGATGCTTCAACTCGAGAGATGTTCAAATTGCATGCAATTTTGATATGAATGATTAGTGACTTTCCTAGTTTGGGATTGCTTTCTGGATGGAACACTTATACATGGTTAGCTTGTCCATCTTGTAATTTTGAAAGTATACCTTTTCGCCTTCCCCACAGTAAGAAACAATGTTTAATGAGTCTTCATCGATTTCTTGATCGGAGACATTGATTTAGATGAAATAAAATTCAATTTTATGGAGAACTAGAAATGCGCAGTCCAAAGATGTTACTCGGTTCAGAAATTCTAGAACAAGTTAAAGATATCAATGTCACTTTTGGTCAAAGAGATGAAATATATTGAAGGGGAAAAAGATGACGTATTGGTGGGCTTATCACTCAATGACACTTAACAATGGAAAAAAAAAAGCATATTTTTTTATCTTTCATATTGGGAGCATAATTTATTGCGTCACAATTTAGATGTTATCCATATTGAGAAGAATATGTGTGATAATATCATGTATACCTTGCTAAACGATGGTGTAAAGTCAAAAGACCATATTCAAGCTCGAAAAAACCTTCGATCAATGAGATTTAGGAACGACCTTTGGCCAGTTGATAATAGAAAGAAAAAAATATTTTTTTTAATAACTTTAAAGAATGTCAGTTTTTAAGTGGGATGCTAAAAAATAATGAATGCCATAAGTTAAAATTTTGCACTCACTTTCGATTATGAATTCTGTAACACCCCGTTTTCCTAAGCGAGGGTATATTTTTTTTTTTAAAGTAAATAAAAACAAACAAAGAATTAAATCAGGAAATGCCTTTGGATAAATAACTGAGTCATTATAATTTACAAGCAGCGGAAAAGTTTCTCCAATTATAAATCCAAACCATTTACACAACAACAAATGGTACATGGAACCCATTCAAATAAGATGACAAACTGACAATATTAGTATAAGTACAGTTTTCCAAACTAAAAATACTCCAATCCAAAAAGAAGGACACCTAGTCCCTATACATCATCCTAATCTGATCATCCTACCAAAAAACTATACACCCTGAGTGATCTCCACGCGCCCCGTGAGATCCTCCTAACGTAACTGCAGTCAAGCGTTCCCATCTCCATTCCCGTCCGTAGGGTACGAACCGGTAGGACCGTCCTGACTCTCATCTGAGGGCAAAGCCCAGATTTCCACAATAATTGTAAAGGGTCACCAACCAAAAAAATAACAGTTAACACATAGCAATTAAGTTTTTAAATGCTCAAAATAACTTTTCAACTAAGCATGCACCTTAACAGGATTTTCAATATGCGAAAAGTTTATACAATACTT
>NC_021162.2:36484877-36491838 GCF_000331145.2 Cicer arietinum | reverse complement strand
AATCGTAAACGTACCGCATATCACAGACCAGTACTGATTACCGAGGTGCCACCTATCACAGGTCAGCACAATTTACCAAAAATGTAAATCGTAAACGTACCACCTATCACGGGTCAGTACAGTTTACCAAGGTGTCACCTATCACGGGTCAACACAATTTACCAAATGAAATGCATGAGCATACACAGACTCCACCCACAACAATCGTTAAGCAAATGCAGATATTAAAAGATCCCCCATTTTTAATACCCATTTAACTTAAACGACTTTCACAGCAACCATTAAGTAACCAAGACATTAAGAGATTCCCCGTTCTTAACAACCAGTTAACTTAAACGATTTTCAAAACAACATTAAATAAATAAGTCATTAAGAGATTCCCCATTCTTAATACCGATTTATCTTAATGATTTTCAAAACAAAACGTTAAGCAAACAGACATATTAAGAGATTCCCCATTCTTAATATACTTTTGACTTAAACGATTTTCACACAAAACATTCAGTAAACAAGACATTAAGAGATTCCCCATTCTTAATACTCATTTACTGAAACGATTTTCAAAAACGATAGTTAAGTAACCGAGACATTAAGAGATTCCCCATTCTCAACGCCCAGTTAACTTAAACATTTTCCTCAAACGCACATTAAGTAAACCGAGGTATTAAAAGATTCCCCATTTTTAATACTCGTTTAACTCTAATGGTTTTCAAATTCCACAGAAACAAACTCAAACATACTCTACATTCAAACCATAATTCACAACAAACACACCAATTAACAAATATCAAGTATGGACACGCCAGATACAACGAACACAATTCAACACAACATGACGCCCAAATGCATCAGACTTCATTTACTCATAGTCATACACAATGACTTCAAATTCATTTACCACAAAACATTCATCAATATAAACAAAACCTAACGTTAAGCAAATGCAGATATTAAAAGATTCCCCATTTTTAATACCCATTTAACTTAAACGACTTTCAAACAACATTAATTAAATAAGTCATTAAGAGATTCCCCGTTCTTAATACCGATTTAACTTAATGATTTTCAAAACAAAACGTTAAGCAAACAGTCATATTAAGAGATTCCCCATTCTTAATATACTTTTGACTTAAACGATTTTCTCGCAAAACATTCAGTAAACGAGTCATTAAGAGATTCCCCATTCTTAATACTCATTTACCGAAACGATTTTCAAAAACGATAGTTAAGTAACCGAGACATTAAGAGATTCCCCATTCTCAACGCCCAGTTAACTTAAACATTTTCCTCAAATACACATTAAGTAAACCGAGGTATTAAAAGATTCCCCATTTTTAATACTCGTTTAACTCTAATGGTTTTCAAATTCCACAGAAACAAATTCAAACATACTTTCACATTCAAACCATAATTCACAACAACCACACCAATTAACAAACATCAAGTACGAACACACCAAATACAACGAACACAAATCACGCAACATAACACCCAGATACATCAAATTTCATTTACCACGAAACATTCATCACTATAAACAAAACCTAACTCTAAGGTTTTTACCCATAACGCACTAGTTTCGTTTTTCCCCAAATCGATACATTTAACCCTAACAAATTCCTTCCCACACAACTACAGATAAGTCCCTAATGCAAGCTAGAAGTTTGGAAGGAGCCCTTACCTCAACGTTAGCTTTATCGTGCGTTTCCGGTACCGCGAGAAATTCCGGTAAAATCTCCGCTCGCAACGCCGCTTCCAAATTAGTTCACTAGCACCGTAGCGTGGTGGTGAGCAACTTTCCCTTCTATCTCTTCGAGAAATGAGGTTTGGATCTAGGAGAAACGGAGGGGTTTGTGTTTGGATCTCAAAACCGTTTTTCTTCGTTTTCGAATCAAAGAGGAAGAGTGGAGTTGCGAAAACCTTGATCTAACTCTCACCCAACCTTGGGTCACTAGCTTTGAAGAAAAGGAAGGAACGAAAACGAAAAATGGAGAAGGATGGAATTTTGGGTTTGCTTGCGTGAGGTTCAGAGGAAGGAGATGGAAATTTGAAATTTCCTTCCTTTCTTTTTCTTTCCTTTGTTTTTCCTTTCTTCCTTTTTCCTTCCTTCCTTTATATACTATTTTCTTTTCCTTTTCCTTCCTTCTAGTTTTCCTTTCTTTTTCCCTCCAAGCAAACATATATATATAAAATAAATATAACTTAACAAATATCTCAAAATCTAGATATTTATTAAATTACCTTTTCACCCGAAACGCCTTAAATTAACCGTAAAGTATTTTCCGCAGTTAAATTCAATTTATTTATCGACGAGAAATTCTAATTGGCATCGAAATATCTTTTTGATTATAAAACTCCAAAATATTATTAACTTTGGCTTCAAAGCCTCCGAGCCAAAATCCAAAATATACCAAAAATACATAAAAGGGTACTTTAAAATTATGGGTCTTACATTACTCCCCCCCTAAAATTAGTTTCGTCCTCGAAACTATGCATCGATAAATAACTCTGGGTGTTGTTCCCTCATCTTGCTCTCCAGTTCCCAAGTCGCATCTCCAGTAATTGGGTTCCAGATCACCTTGACCAACGAAACATCCTTGGTCCTCAACCGCTTAATCTTCCTGTCATCAATTCTCACGGGTGGTACTTCGAACGACAGGTTATCCTTTAGCTGGATTGTGTCTGGTTCGATCACGTGAGATGGATCTGCGAGATATTTCCTCAACTGCGACACATGAAACACGTCATGGATATTGGACAGTATCGGAGGTAATGCAATCCGATAAGCAACCGGCCCAATTCGTGCAGAAATCTGATATGGTCCAATGAATTTCGGAGTCAACTTCTTCGATTTCAAGGCTCTACCTACTCCAGTAGTAGGTGTGACTCTCAGAAATACATGGTCACCCTGTTCGAATTCCAAAAGTCTGCGACGCTTGTCCGCGTAACTCTTCTGGCGATCTTGTGAAGTCTTCATTTTCTCCTTGATCTTCCTTACTTTAGCTGTGGTCTGTTGCACCATCTCTGGTCCGACAATCATATTCTCACCGTCTTTATACCAACACAAGGGCGTTTGACACTTGCGCCCATATAAAGCCTCATATGGTGCCATTCCAATACTTGCGTGGAAACTATTGTTGTAAGTGAACTCAATCAACGGAAGTACATCATCCCAACTTCCTCTATCATCTAAAACACATGCTCTCAACAGATCTTCCAAGGACTGATTTGTCCTTTCAGTCTGTCCGTCCGTTTGTGGATGGTAAGCTGAACTCAATCGTAGCTTCGTTCCCAACGCTTCGTGCAATGCTCCCCAAAAATGCGATGTGAACTTCGGATCACGGTCTGATACAATGCTCGATGGTACCCCGTGTAACCTCACAATTTCAGCAATGTAGATCTCCGTTAGCTGATCTACCTTATAGGTGGTCCTTACCGGCAAAAAGTGAGCAGATTTAGTTAGTCGATCCACTATCACCCATATGGAATCATTCTTTCTCCTTGTCTTTGGTAATCCGGTTATAAAATCCATGGAAATGCTGTCCCACTTCCATTCAGGTATATCTAAAGGTTGCAACATTCCAGCAGGTCGCTGATGTTCCACCTTCGCTTTCTGACAAGTTAGACAAGTGGATACATATTCCGCCACATGTTTCTTCATTCCTGGCCACCAATAATTCTGCCTCAAATCCTGATACATCTTTGTTGCTCCAGGATGAATACTCAGCTTACTCTTATGCGCCTCTTCTAAAATCGTTTTCCGCATATCTGTAATTTCTGGTACACAAATCCTACCATTACACCGCAAAACATTATCAGCCCCAATCTTGAACTCAGTCGTCTTCCCTTGTACTATTAGATTCCTCTTCTCTTGAATTAAGACGTCATCCTGAGAATTCGCAATGTCTTCAAGTAATCCACTCGAGATCTTAATCATTCCGAATTTCAAAATTCCCGGTGCAAACTCTACGTTCAAGTGCAAGTCTCTAAAAGCTTCCCACAACTCTTGTTGTCTAGCCATAATTAGTGAAGACACCGATACACTTCTTCTGCTCAACGCATCAGCCACTACATTGGCCTTCCCAGGGTGGTACTGCAGTGTGAAATCAAAATCCTTGAGAGTCTCCATCCATCGTCTCTGGCGCATGTTCAACTCCTTCTGATCAAACAAATATTTCAAGCTTTTATGGTCGCTGAACACGGTGAACGTGCACCCATATAAATAATGCCTCCAGATCTTTAATGCAAAAACAACCGCGGCAAGCTCCAAATCATGAGTAGGATAGTTCCTTTCGTGAATCTTCAATTGTCTCGAGGCATAAGCCACAGCTTTCTTGTGTTGCATCAGAACACATCCTAACCCTTGGTGAGATGCATCACAATAAACTTCATAGGGTTCTTCTGATTGCGGTAATACCAATACAGGTGAGGTCGTCAATTTTCTCTTTAGTAACTGGAAGTTTTCTTCACACTTCTCCGTCCATGCGAACGGTTGATCTTTTCTGGTAAGTTGTGTCAGTGGAGCCACAATCTTAGCAAAACCTTCGATAAACCTCCTGTAGTACCCTGCCAGTCCTACAAAACTCCGTATGTCAGTGACAGTCTGAGGCTGTTTCCAAGCAAGAACCGCCTCAATCTTAGCCGGATCTACAGCGATTCCTTCCTTGGTTATCACATGTCCCAAGAAATTCACTTTCTCTAGCCAAAATTCACACTTCGACAGATTGGCATACAATCGCTTCTCGCGTAAAATCTCAAGAACTTGTCGTAAATGTTCTCCATGCTCTTCTTCAGTCCTTGAATAAATCAATATATCATCAATGAATACCACCACGAATTTATCAAGGAATGAATTAAAGATTCTGTTCATGTAGTCCATGAAAATTGCCGGTGCATTGGTAACTCCGAACGGCATAACCAGGTATTCATAATGTCCGTAGCGGGTTCTGAAAGCTGTTTTCTGAAAGTCTCCTTCCCTTACTCGAATCTGATGGTAACCCGACTTCAAGTCAATCTTCGAAAATATCGCGGCCCCTCTCAATTGATCCATCAAATCATCGATTCGTGGCAAAGGATAACGATTCTTAATAGTTGCCTTGTTAAGCTGTCTATAATCCACACATAGGCGCGAGCTTCCGTCCTTCTTCTTAACTAGCAAAACTGGAGCTCCCCATGGTGATACACTTGGTCTGATGAATTTCTTCTCCAACAAGTCTTCAATTTGGCTTTTGAGCTCATTTAATTCCAATGGCGACATTCGATAAGGTGCCATTGAAATAGGTCCCGTTCCTGGGTGCAAATCAATGAAGAATTCCACTTCTCTTACCGGTGGCAATCCTGGAATTTCCGTTGGAAATACATCCCGATACTCGTTGACAAGTATCACATCTTCTATTTCCACATTTATCTTTGCCTCTACATTTGCTAGAGACAAAAACTCATGAGTCCCTTCGCTTAGCGACACACGGAGTTTGTTAGCAGCTAAATACTTAACAACTCCTGGTTCGGGGAAAAGAACCAATTTACGAGCACAATCCAAGATCACATAATGATAAGACATCCAATCCATACCGAGGATGACCTCGAGTGATTGTAGCGGTAAACAAATTAAATTAACCAAGAAATTCCTATTTTGTATAGTCATTCGACAATGTAAAAATGCCAAATTTATGGTCAAGGTCTTAACAGGTGTGGAAACAACCAAATCAAAAGGAAAAGCAGACACAGATAACTTCAAGCGATTCACATAGTCCATAGCAATGAAGGAATGGGTTGCCCCCGAATCAAAGAGTGCAGTTAGAGTGTTACCTGCAATCTCACAGTCACGCTGAATCAGATTACCAGATGGATTCCCCTCTTCAGCACTCACACAAATAAATGCGTCCTCTAGCAGTAGGACGGGTAGCCCTAGCTACATTCACCACTGGTTCCACCTTTGGAGCCGTGCAATCCCTTGCCATGTGCCCTGACTTCCGACAATTGTGACAGGTGGGGACGTTAGTGGTACAAGCACTGGCATAGTGTCCCTCTTCCCCACATCGGAAACATCGAAGCACTTGTCCCAATTGCCTCCCGAAATTCTGGTTCCCCGGGCGATTCTGCCCACCGTTGTTATTCTGTGGTCGATTATAAGGTTTAGCAACTTGCTTTCCCTTGTTCTGATAATTCACCCGACTGGGGCCTCCCGAATTAAAATTCCCTCCTCGGCTAGCCCTCTTGTTTTTCATATCCTCCACTTCTCTACATTTCTCTACAAACGCTTGGAAATGTTGAATTCCCAAGGGTAAGACGGAGTCTTGAATCTCATACTTCAATCCGTCTTGGAAACGATGACACATGAATGGTTCATCAATCTCTTCACGGAAGAACTTGAAATGCCTCGATAGCAATTCAAACTTAGCGGCATATTCGCCCACGGTCATGCTTCCCTGGTGAAGTTTCAGAAAATCATCACCCAGTTTAGTCCTGGTACTCATCGGGAAGTATTTGTCTAAAAACTTCCTTTTGAATGATTCCCAGTTCACCTCCTCGTGGGCGGCTCCCATCAATAACCTTGCACTCCTCCACCAGTACTCAGCATCCCCCAACAGCATGTAAGTGGCATAGCTGACCTTCACTCTTTATCATATCAAAGATCTTCTCCACTTCTTGGATCCATTGATCCGCCTTCTCTGCATTCTCATCCCCCTTAAACTTAGGAGGATTGTAACGACGGAAGTCTTCTAACCCTCTTGACTCTGCAGCACAGATCTCTCTCCCCCTCTTTTCAAGATCTCGTTGAGTCTTGGTAGCAGTCTGTGCGGCGACAGAAGCAGCCATGTTATTCATAGCCTCCGCCATTTGATCATTCCTATTAGCGTTGGCTCTCGGAGCGTCATTCCTTCTTGGCGGCATGGTTTCCTATAAAACCATCATCAAGTAGAGTCTTAACACTACTTCAAATAATTCCAACTAACGTTCC
>NC_021162.2:36473139-36482604 GCF_000331145.2 Cicer arietinum | reverse complement strand
TCTTTGCTCGCAACGTCGCCTCCAAATTGGTCCCCTAGCACCGTGGCGTGGTAGTGAGCAACTTTCCCTTCTAACTCTTCGCGAAATGAAGCTTGGATCTAGAAGAAACGGAGGGGTTTGTGTTTGAATCTCAAATACCGTTTTTCTTCGTTTTCGGATCAAAGAGGAAGAGTGGAGTTGCGAAACCTTTGTTCTAACACTCACCCAACCTTGGGTTACTAGTTTTGAAGAAAAGAAAGCAACGGAATTGAAAATGGGAGAAGGAGGGAAATCGGTTCGCGGTTCAGAGGAAGAAGATGGAAATTTTCGATTTTCTTTCCCTGCTTTTTCTTTCCTTTGTTTTTTCCTTTCTTCCTTTTTCCTTCTTTCCCTTTTATACTATTTTCTTTTCCTTTTCCTTCCTTCTAGTTTTCCTTTCTTTTTCCCTCCAAGCAAACATATATATATAATAAATATAACTTAACAAATATCTCAAAATATCTAGATATTTGTTAAATTACCGTTTCACCCGTAAGGCATTAGATTCGCCGTAAAGGATTCACCACACTTAATTCAATTTATTTATCGACGAGAAATTCTAATCGGCATCAAAATATCTTTTTGATTATAAAAACTCCAAAATATTATTAACTTTGGCTAAAAAGTCTCCGAGCCAAAATCCAAAATACACCAAAAATACATAGAGGGTACTTTAAAATTATGGGTCTTACAAATTCCTATTTCAATGAATACTTATATTATTTTAATTTGAAATTAATTATGAAATTTATAATTTTTGGCATTATTTAAATAATGTATGAGTCTTCTACAAAAAATGTATGAGCTACAATAGAAACAAAAAAAAAAAAGATTGAAAAAAAAAAGTTATTAAAAAAATTACTGCAAACGAAAAAAAAATACTAATATACATTTTATGGTGGTTACAAACTGCTACAATAAGAAACAACTCAATTAGCGTCTGTTAGAAATTTTCAAAAAATGCAATGCTGCAAAACATTTTACGGAGTCTACTGTCGACGGTTAGAATTGTCGCAAAATTTTAGCAATGATTATTTCAACGATTATTGTAATCGTTCTAGAATGAACTCTCGACGCCTTAAACCACGACGGTTCTAACTACTGTTAGTAGCCTTTTTGCCTGTCGTAGTTAGCTCTGGTTCATGTAGTGATATTTTATAGTTGATAATCCATATATACACTTACTTCCTTAATTTGGGACACATTTGGTATTGGTACCGATTCACCATGTCACAACCATATTTGTACATTTGCTTAGTGAGTTCCTTCACAAATTATATGATTCCTTATTTCATCAACTCCTTGTGTTTTATGATTCTTACAATTTACACAAAGACATTGAAAAGTTATATTAGTTTTAGCAATATTTCGTTCGTTAAATTGTAGAAATTATGTCACTCCATTCTCAAACTCATCACTTAACAAACACAAATACCATACTACAAGCCATAATATATCGATAATCCATCTCCAACAAATTGGTTGAAACTAGTTTTGCAAATGATGGTTATTAATTAGAACAAGAAGAATGATAGGGGGAAATGACAAAGCTAGTTTTCTTATTTCTTGAAAGTTCTATGTTTATGTTTATGTTTATGTGCGATTATTGACTTGTTACTTATATAAGATGGTTGGGGAAAAAGTCACAATAGATAAGCTTTTTAATTGGGACTATAGTTTGTTCTAATATTCAATTTAAGATTTTTGTTTATTAAACTACTTGAAATTTATACCTTGATGAAGCATATAAATTATACAATTAAAATGACAAAAATTTCAAGAATAGTAGAAAAAACCAACATTTATAAGTCACCTACACATTCCATCATTTAAAACCATTTAGTGATAATAACACACATATAAAGGATAAAGGATAAGGTGTATTCGATTTTAAATAATAATTGAATAAGCAACAAAAAAGAAACTACAACAAGACAAAGTTTAAATTCAAATCTTACCTTCTTTAAGTCTCAACAAAAAAGAAATCTTCTCAAGACAAAGCCCTCCACTATGCCATCTAGTTTTACTCGAATCTCCTAAGTTACAATAGAATCAACAAAATGGCCAAAAGATGAAACATGAAACATTATTTTTTTAAATAAAAAAAGATTTTATTGAGAGTAAAAAATAGATGGAAACCCTAATTACAGAGAAAGAGGACATGTAATAGGGAATGAATGTTGTTCAAAGATGAGCAGATGCATTTTTCTAAAAGTGAGAAGTGTGATAGAAAGATGTTAATATTAGGTTTCTTAAAGAGTTTGTCCATTGGCGAATCAAATATTGCACTATGAAAATTAGGGAAGGAAAAAGTTTTTCTACAAGCAAGTTATAACCAGTGATGTGAACATTTTTTTTAATAAAAATACACAAACCTTTCCCGTCGGCCCATTATGTCACCGATTTGACAATTAATTTAATATTTATTAAAATTTCAAAAATGCTGCTACATTTATTTTTCACATCAGATCCTTAAATAACCAATGTAAAAGACTTTGTGAAATTCTTTTTTTCCACTAACAAACTGATGTTATATCATAAATGAGACACACAAGTACATCTAAATAAACTCAATTTTCACAAATATCAAACACTACGTCTATCATAGAGAAAATTGCATTTACAATTGGTTCAACAAGTTGAATCGTTTCTTCTAAGTTTATATTTTTTTTCTATCCCATTATCAACGGATTCCAATGAAAGTATACAGATGACTAAAAAAATACAAGGATTCTGAAGAAAAAAATGGTGTTATTAGCTTTAGTGTACTCTCTATGACACCCTAAACCCCAAAATAATATATATAATAAATTATAGGCACAATTACTCTTGTGGTCCCTTAACTTAATTTCAGATAACACTTCAGTCTTTTATTTTTTTTCTTCCAATTTGTTCCTTTATTTAATTTTATTACAAAAATTCAAAAATATAAAGAATGAAAATATGAGTTTATTTGACGATTTGAGTTATAAATTTGATGAAATTTGCATTATAGTCAAAATGATAATTAATTTTATGAGTTTTGTGTAAACTTTTTGATGAATTTTTATAAAAAAAAAGGATAACATTGTTAACATTTTAAATCATAAAAGATCAAATTGTTTACTTAAAATTAAATATAGGGCCAAATCGTGGAGAAAAAAAAGATAAATGACTGAAGTATTCTCTGAAATTAAGTTAAGGGACCGCACGAGCAATTATGCCTAAATTATACAATATTTTTGTAAAAATTTGCATTGGATTCTCAAAGAAAAAAAATTACACATGATTTAAGATATCACAATTCTTAAAGTACACATGGAACACTTGAAACTTTATTTCCTAAATAAATGAGTGCAATCTAAAAAAAAGTGATGTAACTATAATCTCTTAATTTAATTTCAAAAACTTAATAATACGAACAATATTTTCTTAAGGAAAAAATAGTTTCTAATTAAATAAGTAAAATAAAACATATAAATCACATTTCCAGTATCACCTATTAAAGCGGTGGTATTCTCAAACTTGTACTTCGAGACATATTAACTTGTAATAATTGCGATTTAGCAAACACAAGCCAAACCAGTCAAACACAAACAACGAAGGCGAGAGTTTCAAAATCATGTTGATAGTATAATACTAGTAAGGAGAACACATAAATAATCATAATAGAAACGTATCATATCACATCATGGTATATCATAATATTCAAGGAAATAATATCACAATTTAATGTCAAAATCACTTAAGGAAAATCAATATCTCATTATAAAATAAAATCATCTAAGAGAAATTTATCACATTTGATACGTTTATCAAAACATAATAATCACAAGACAATGCAATGATATGTATAAACTTAGACTCTACTTCTTGATATTTTGGTACTATTCTAACTCTGAAGTACATAGTTAGGAGACTTGATTATATGCCCTACACAAGTGGATGAACAATTCAAATTAGTCGTATTCTCATAGATAATCTCACCTCATCCAAAGTCACATATATGTGATGGTCGAGGTAAGCATGTATTGCATGCTAGCTCTCAACATTTGGAGGGCTACATCCAAGTTACTTAGGAATTCCTCACCAAAATAACCCCAAGATCTAAGAGTCTTACCATAAGGCTCAAAATCAGACCCCCATGATCAGACTCATTTAGTTGTACTTCCTCAACATCACTAGACTTGTCAGGCCCTACCTATACGATGACAAGATAATATTCACGTCAAATACCATTAACATCTAGCTCCTCCTTTGATTGACATATGATACTTACTCCATTAAAAGCACTATCTTTAGCATGAGTTGGAACCACCACTATTTCATCAACTTTAGGGTAACATCAATATACTCAGCACAAATTCATATTCACAACATCAAAATCTTCAATATAACATCATCTTCACATAAACTCATCAAGTCAAATATAGGCCGAAATTTCATTCAACATCCAATACCATAATATTATCAAATATCATACATTCATAGAAAATTAAATCAATCAACACCTTATAAATGTGTCTATTCTACATTAAAATTTAACAATCTTTAAAAAATAATCAAAATGATAAAATAAATTAATATAATATAAACACTTTATATTAATTATTAAATCATAATATATATATATATATATAATTATAATTATAAATGAAATCAATCATGGTATTATTAATATCTCAAAATTATTATTTATTAAATCAAAAACTAAAATTGGAAATACTCAGATAATTAAAAAATAACTAGACACGCATTTATTATTTAGTTATAAATATGCACACAAAAGTATCTTCCCAAATATTTAATTCTTATCTACACGTATATTTTTATAAAATCTTATTTTTTTTAAAATATTATTATGTTTTTAGAAAAATATAATAATTAAACATAATATTTAATATTTATATTATTCACTAAATCAAATATATATATAATTATCACACTATAGGAAACCCACATAAAAAGAAAATTAGTTATAAAATTATCAGCATATATTTTAAAATAATTTTAACACTAAATTACTTCTTTAAAATTCTATTTATTTATTATAAAAATTTGGGGTATTACACTTAAGCTCATTGAAAATCCTTTAACGATAATAATTAAGATTATGAGTTTCAAGCATGTTGGAAGAGATGTTGAGTTTGAAGGTTACGCTTATTATTTACTTTTTAGGTTTGGATGAATGTCATGGGCTAGGGGATGATGAAAGGAAGGGAAAGGAAAAAAAAATCTAATATATAGAAAAGACGCACAGTTTCAAATAAAGAAGAATATTTGGTTCACATGGGTCTATAATATAGAATCATTTGTGATTTTTTTTTTACAGAAATATAAACTTTAAAATGAGACAAATCATTCTACACAAAATAAAAATCTAATACAGTTTTAGAAATGGGTTTATATAAAACTAGGATGAAACTATCAAAGGATGCATCATTTGTTTTAAATTTGTCAACAAAACTTTTATTACAGAAATATTTTTTTTAACTTATAACATAAACATGTTAAAATAGATTAAAACTATCTTTACGAGTTCCCAACGTATTACATTAGAGCACAACGAATTAATAATTTTTTAAAATGACATTGTTGTTATGTTTGAACTAAATTCCAATATTTTTAATATATGGGATCTAGAAAACTAAGGAACCGAATGCCATAAATTTTAGTATCATACATTCAAATAACCAAATTCTATAGTTTGTAAAGGTTGAGAATATACAATCACAAGATTTCTATGGTGCGGAAATAAAAAAAGATATGTTGCATGGGGTGAGATAAAATATGCTAACAAAAAAACAAGGATACTTTAGGAATTAAGAGTCTTGAGGCATTTAACATAGCATTTGTATCAAAGTGGAGTGGGGGATGGTTAGTGATACAAATAGTATTTGGTGTGAGTTCTTACAATACAAGTAGGGGTGGGAATAGGCCAGGCCAGGCCAGGCTTTGAAAGGCTTGAGTCTGGCCTACGATTTATTTTTTAGGCTTAAGCCTGGCCTACGGCCTATCATAGGCTTTTTTTTCAGCTTGGCATGGCCTTTTTAAAAGTCTGGCCTGGCTTGGAAGCCTATTTAAAAGTCTATTTAAAATAATTTTTAAAAAATATGAAACAAACATCCTTTAAACCCTGAAAAATAATTTTTTGTGTCAAATAATAGATTTTTTTTTTGAAACAAACACACTCATTGTTACCTCTTGAACAAATATGGAAGACAACTGAGTGATTGACTAATTGAACAGCTACCAAATATCAAATGACTACCAAATATGGAATGCTACCGAATATGGAACAACTACTGAATATGGAATGCTTACTAAGTAATTGCTTAATTGATAGAATTTAAAATAGGAAATAATATTATTAATATAATAATAATAAATAATAAATAATAAATAATAAATAATATTAATAAATAATAAAATATATATAGGTCGGCCTGTCAGGCCTAATAGGCTTTTTTATAAGCCTGAGTCTGGCATATCTAAATAAATAGCCTTTTTATTAAATAGGTCAGGCCATAAGTAGGCCAGACCATAGGCCCTGACGGACGGCTTAGCTTATTCCCATCCCTAAATACAAGTATGGTGATTTGAACGAAGCTATTATGAGTTGTTAGGTTTGGAATTGCTAATGTATGCATTTCCCATATTATATTGGGTGGCTGCCAACAAGAATATATTAGTGGTAGAAGCAAGAATTTGGCATGATGATATATGGAATTGAAAGTAATCAAGGCATCGAACACTATTTAATTGGTAAGAAGATGTATATAGTGAGATGTTGAAGTGGTTGGCTGGTATATTGGTTGCATGGAGGTAAATATTTTGCATTTGAACTTAAAAACTTTTATCATGCTATTTATTTTAATATGAAACAATTTATCTATAATGTTTGTTTCAAGATAATAAAGTTCTTAAGTAAAATTTATTTTTTAATAGAACGTCGAGTGGATGACTCAGTTGTAAGATATTATAGAACTTTACTCTTAAATATCTATAGTGAAGTATTATTATAAAGGTCATAATACTACAATCGAGACTATTATGTGTGTAGATTGATAATGCTATCTCACAAATTATTGATATGAGATCACAAGTCACAACATAGGTGCACATTAAAGTAAATGTGTACTGGATTGACCTGCCATGAGAAAACTATGTAGAGTGTTATGTAAGTGTCACAAGTTATTCTCATAATGAGAGTGATGTATACCACCCTTTGACATGAAACCACTATGATCCTATTTTGAGTGTGGTGTATTCTCATAGTGTGAATGTTCCATTGCCGTCTAATGTTGATTGTAACAAGACAATTTTAAAGTCGGTTAATTGGACATTAAATAAGTAATGTAGAAGGACATGAGCGACCTAGATGGAAATCGCTTCTCCTAAGTAACAAGAGTAATATTTGTGAACCCCTTGATAGATTATAACTGTAAGATGCATGGTCAATATCAGATATTGGTCTTATTTATTATTACTAATTATACTTGAGTATCAAGGAATAAAATATCATGTTATACAAGAGTCACACTTACTATCCTTGTGTTCAATATATATAAGGGAAAAATGGTAATTATACATAAGGTCATTATCATAGAAAGGTTATCTCAAATCACAATACATTCTTATCTCTTAGGTAGCAGTGAAGTGTTACTATATACCGCACACTATTTATAATATTAAATGAATGATTTAATATTATTGTCAATGGTACACAAATCTACAGGGCACACACGCGAGAACAAATTTATTGTAATTCAAGTGTGAGTGATTAGTTTTACATTGACTAGGAATGAAGGAAATGTTTAATATATAAGAGTGGTGACCGGTATACTTATTTCCTTAAGTTTTTGGGTGAAGATCTGTTGTCAATGAAAGATTAAAAGTAAATAAGTAATACTTATTTTAATGAGTGGTACACTTTTATGAAGCACCAACGTCAATTAATGAAACACATAACACCATAAGCTACCATGTTCCAGGTCAATATGAGTGGCTCTATAAAAAGAACCCTTATAAAAAATTGTTACCGACACTTTCTAATAAACAAAAACTTTGGTTCCTTAAAAAACTCAATGAGTATTTTTTCCTTCATAAGTTTCATTTATTAGCTAGTACTGTAAATTAAAATTGTTCTCATTTGAAGTCTGTTGGTGTGTATTTCATATACATTATCGTTCGAGCAACATTTGTGATTCTCTCCAACTCTCATCTACAAAAGTTCTATGTTAGAAGAGGTAATTACACAGTCCCTGAGTTATAACCATTCATAAGGATCCATCTAAGGGAAAATTTTAAATTGCGTTGCATTTTATCTATATTTTAATTTGCGATTTCCCTTCGTATCAATCACAAGAAATTAGGTTTAAATTGTGATCCAATTCTTCCTTTTTTGAAGATTAACCATTTTGAGAGTTTTGGGATGTTTTAAAGGCTATTACTTTACCCTTTTATTTTTTCTTCTTAAAGTAGAACTTCATGAGCTCTCATGGTTTTAACCAGTTCTTCTTATTCAAGTGTCTTAGGATTTTTGGCTTGATTAACGGCGGAGGCCATTGGTCTCCATATGATAGGGAGACATCTCATATTTTTTCTCACCCTATCTTGGGTTGAGTAGGCTTTGCCAAGGTAGTTCATTTCATTCACTATAGTTGTGAATATTGAATATATTTCATCAATAGCTTCTCCTTCATTCATCTCAAATAGTACATATTTTTATATACCAATATAATCATGGTTTCTTCGGCATGGTGAGTTTGTAATGTATCCCACATTTTCTTAGCAGTGTCGCGTTCTTCAACTCTTTCACTTTCTTTCCATGTGTAAAGAACGAGATAGAAATCATGGAACTTTTGAGTTTAGAAGTATCTTTGACGTATTCTTCTGTTGTGCAATCTACCTCATTGATTTATCTTGGTACGAAGTTTAATGAGAGATGGTCAATGTTACTGAAACCTACATGGTCACACACGCGAGAACAAATGAATGAGAGATTAAAAGTAAATAAGTAATACTTATTTTATTCAGTGATACACTCTTACGACGCATCAACATGAGTTAGCGAAACACATAACCCCATAAGCTAAGTGTGTTGCGTCAGTGTGAGTAACTCTATAAATAGAACCCGTATATAGAATTGTTACAAAAAATTTCTAATAGATAGAAACCCTAGTCGCATGATAGCGTTGCAAGTAATAATAAAATGCTAGTACCGAGTGTCGAACTCAAGGATTACGTTTTACTATCAGATTATGTTTAATTACTAAAATTGAATAAAAAGTTTCCGAATTGATTGAAATAATATTTGAAACTAATAAGAGTAATAAAATTGAAATTTAATAATAAGAAAAAGGTCATGGATGAGTTTCACTTCAAATCCAACCTTGGTTTCTAATGTGATCCTAGTAAATAAATTCCTTTATTGAACTATTATCGAATTCTCTTTATTATTCTTTC
>NC_021162.2:36470591-36473117 GCF_000331145.2 Cicer arietinum | reverse complement strand
TTCCCTAATGTCTTAAGTGGCATAACCTTTAATTCCAAAATAATCCATAATTCCTAAGTGGATTTAAGATTAGAATTAAGATTTGCAGTACAATAATTCTCTTATTACATATTGCCTCTGCAAATAATTTGATTGGTTTCATGACCTGCATCTATCTCTAGACTACAATATTATGAATTTTTCATTGCAAGCATTTTTAAACTCTACTATTGTTTCAAAATACGAATTGTAAAACAATTTAAAGTTAATCAAGCAATAAAAGGCATTAAGAACAGAGATGAGAAAAATAATTCAATAAACTCATTCATATAACTAAAAATCAAATCAGACTAATAAGGGATTCATTTTGTTTCACTCATCTCTAACAAATAAGGTTTAGTTACTCATGACGAAAATACAAAAAATAGAAATTAAAGAAGAATTACAAGAAATATTCATGATAAATTCTTCATAAAACTCCTTCAAAGGTGTTAGAATCAATCATCTTTGATTTTCACTGCTACGAAATAAGTCTTCAAACTTCCTAATAGGCGAAAAGATCACTAGAAAGTAAAAAAAAAAAAAACACGTTTTTATGCATCCTGAAGCGCGTCACACACTCCAGACACAAAATTTGTGATCCAGGCGCGCCTAGATAAAATCAGGGATGTAGAAATGCGCCTCAGTCGTGAGAATTTGCACGTCAGACGCTCAACATTTGTTGTCTTACATGTACTGATTTTGCTCCTATTTTGAGTTCGAATTTGGCTACGGTGTCTTCATGAAAGTTGTAGCTATAGAATTGAGCTTTCATTTGTACTTGTTGTGACTCCAATTAACATCTACAACTTCCGATATGGCTGAAATACTCCACATAGGTCGTGTTGATTTCTCACCAAAATTCAACACTTCACTAAAACAAAGAAACAACGCAAAACTACAAAAAAATCTCTACTTAATCAAAAACATAAACAATTTATTAAATCCAAGAAATAAAATCAACAAAATATATCAAATAAATCCTTAAATTAACTAATGATTAAAGTGTAAGTTAGTGTAAGTTCTGAAGGGATAACACATGTCTAGATAATCACACAACAAATAATTAAAGTGTTTAGGCTCAAAAGCTCACAACTAGGATGATAAGAGAGAGTATGAACTATCAAAATGATGCCAAACATGTCACTACAAATTTATTTTTAAAAGAATGTTAAGACTTCCAAAACTAAAGAGTATTCAATAATGTATGTATAAGTGAAACTCATCAAATTGAGCAATGAACATGATCGAAGAATTATAATTAAAAACTCAAAATCACAAAGAAATAAATTATGACCAACTGTAAGTTTTTATAAATTCTTCATCATAGATAAAAGTTATCTTTACCCATAGGTTTCCTCCCATGAAGCGCTTCTTTAAAATCATTAGGTTGCACATCAATCATTGTCAAGGTGTATTATATGACATAAAGAACACATCATCTTTCATACCAAGGAATACATATTTCAAGTGAAGAGGCAATTGCTTGAGCTCAACCAGTGACGTCTTTTTTTTTTTGCTTTCTCTACAAGCTTTTCTTTATTCCTTTACAACTCCTCCCATCTAGTACAAAAGCAGGAAGAGTAAGATGGTGATGCTTCTAACATGGCTAAAACATCTTTCACTCTTGGATCATCATTATCTTTAACAACATTATGAAGCATGCATAACACCCTTTCTAAAGGCAGAGTAGATACTTGATGTTCAACTCTTTCTTCGATTATCGAATCGAAAATCTCAATTCAATAAGTATTTCCTCATTTACCTTAAAATTTAAGGTGTCAACCATAACTCTCCCTGTTGCTAAGAATGGTTTCCCCAAGATCAAAGGGATATCATTGCCTTCCCCCATACCTAGTGCCACCAAATCTACTGGAAAAATAAAATTATCTACTTTGACCAAAACATCATCCACCATCCTATATGGGTGTTTCATTAAGCGATCCGCAAACTGTAACATCAATTGTGTGTCTTTGACTCTTCCAATGCCCAATGTAAGACCCATAATTTTAAAGTACCCTTTTATGTATTTTTAGTATATTTTGGATTTTGGCTCGGAGGCTTTTAAGCCAAAGTTAATAATATTTTGGAGTTTTATGATCAAAAAGGTATTTCGATGCCAATTAGAATTTCTCGTCGATAAATAAATTGAATTTAACTGCGGAAAATACTTTACGGTTAATTTAAGGCGTTTCGGGTGAAACGGTAATTTAATAAATATCTAGATTTTGAGATATTTGTTAAGTTATATTTATTATATTTATATATGTTTGTTTGGAGGGAAAAAGAAAGGAAAACTAGAAGGAAGGAAAAGGAAAAGAAAATAGTATATAAAGGAAGGAAGGAAAAAGGAAGAAAGGAAAAACAAAGGAAAGAAAAAGAAAGGAAGGAAATTTCCAAATTTCCATCTCCTTCCTCTGAACCTCACGCGAGAAACCAAAATCCCTCCTCCTCCCATTTTTCATTTTCGTTGCTTTCTTTTCTTCAAAACTAGTAACCCAAGGTTGG
>NC_021162.2:36453374-36464862 GCF_000331145.2 Cicer arietinum | reverse complement strand
GCTTTTAGAGACCTACACTTGAACGTAGAGTTCGGACCGGGAATTTTGAAATTCGGAATGATTAAGATCTCGAGTGGATTACTTGAAGACATTGCGAATTCTCAGGATGACGTCTTAATTCAAGAGAAGAGGAATCTAATAGTACAAGGGAAGACGACTGAGTTCAAGATTGGGGCTGATAATGTTTTGCGGTGTAATGGTAGGATTTGTGTACCAGCCATTACAGATATGCGGAAAACGATTCTAGAAGAGGCGCATAAGAGTAAGCTGAGTATTCATCCTGGGGCAACAAAGATGTATCAGGATTTGAGGCAGAATTATTGGTGGCCAGGAATGAAGAAACATGTGGCGGAATATGTATCCACTTGTCTAACTTGTCAGAAAGCGAAGGTGGAACATCAGCGACCTGCTGGAATGTTGCAACCTTTAGATATACCTGAATGGAAGTGGGACAGCATTTCCATGGATTTTATAACCGGATTACCAAAGACAAGGAGAAAGAATGATTCCATATGGGTGATAGTGGATCGACTAACTAAATCTGCTCACTTTTTGCCGGTAAGGACCACCTATAAGGTAGATCAGCTAACGGAGATCTACATTGCTGAAATTGTGAGGTTACACGGGGTACCATCGAGCATTGTATCAGACCGTGATCCGAAGTTCACATCGCATTTTTGGGGAGCATTGCACGAAGCGTTGGGAACGAAGCTACGATTGAGTTCAGCTTACCATCCACAAACGGACGGACAGACTGAAAGGACGAATCAGTCCTTGGAAGATCTGTTGAGAGCATGTGTTTTAGATGATAGGGGAAGTTGGGATGATGTACTTCCGTTGATTGAGTTCACTTACAACAATAGTTTCCACGCGAGCATTGGAATGGCCCCTTATGAGGCTTTATATGGGCGCAAGTGTCAAACGCCCTTGTGTTGGTATAAAGACGGTGAGAATATGATTGTCGGACCAGAGATGGTGCAACAGACCACAGCTAAAGTAAGGAAGATCAAGGAGAAAATGAAGACTTCACAAGATCGCCAGAAGAGTTACGCGGACAAGCGTCGCAGACTTTTGGAATTCGAACAGGGTGACCATGTATTTCTGAGAGTCACACCTACTACTGGAGTAGGTAGAGCCTTGAAATCGAAGAAGTTGACTCCGAAATTCATTGGACCATATCAGATTTCTGCACGAATTGGGCCGGTTGCTTATCGGATTGCATTACCTCCGATACTGTCCAATATCCATGACGTGTTTCATGTGTCGCAGTTGAGGAAATATCTCGCAGATCCATCTCACGTGATCGAACCAGACACAATCCAGCTAAAGGATAACCTGTCGTTCGAAGTACCACCCGTGAGAATTGATGACAGGAAGATTAAGCGGTTGAGGACCAAGGATGTTTCGTTGGTCAAGGTGATCTGGAACCCAATTACTGGAGATGCGACTTGGGAACTGGAGAGCAAGATGAGGGAACAACACCCAGAGTTATTTATCGATGCATAGTTTCGAGGACGAAACTAATTTTAGGGGGGGAGTAATGTAAGACCCATAATTTTAAAGTACCCTTTTATGTATTTTTGGTATATTTTGGATTTTGGCTCGGAGGCTTTTAAGCCAAAGTTAATAATATTTTGGAGTTTTATAATCAAAAAGATATTTCGATGCCAATTAGAATTTCTCGTCGATAAATAAATTGAATTTAACTGCGGAAAATCCTTTACGGAGAATTTAAGGCGTTTCGGGTGAAACGGTAATTTAATAAATATCTAGATTTTGAGATATTTGTTAAGTTATATTTATTATATTTATATATGTTTGTTTGGAGGGAAAAAGAAAGGAAAACTAGAAGGAAGGAAAAGGAAAAGAAAATAGTATATAAAGGAAGGAAGGAAAAAGGAAGAAAGGAAAAACAAAGGAAAGAAAAACAAAGGAAGGAAATTCTAAAATTTCCATCTCCTTCCTCTGAGCCTCACGCAAGCAACCCAAAAATCCATCCTTCTCCATTTTTCGTTTTCGTTGCTTCCTTTCCTTCAAAACTAGTGACCCAAGGTTGGGTGTGAGTTAGATCAAGGTTTTCGCAACTCCACTCTTCCTCTTTGATTCGAAAACGAAGAAAAACGGTTTTGAGATCCAAACACAAACCCCTCTGTTTCTTCTAGATCCAAACCTCATTTCTCGAAGAGATAGAAGGGAAAGTTGCTCACCACCACGCTACGGTGCTAGTGAACTAATTTGGAAGCGGCGTTGCGAGCGGAGATTTTACCGGAATTACTCGCGGTACCGGAAACGCGCGTTAAAGCTAACGTTGAGGTAAGGGCTCCTTCCAAACTTCTAGCTTGCATTAGGGACTTATCTGTAGTTGTGTGGGAAGGAATTTGTTAGGGTTAAATGTATCGATTTGGGGAAAAACGAAACTAGTGCGTTATGGGTAAAAACCTTAGAGTTAGGTTTTGTTTATAGTGATGAATGTTTCGTGGTAAATGAAATTTGATGTATCTGGGTGTTATGTTGCGTGATTTGTGTTCGTTGTATTTGGTGTGTTCGTACTTGATGTTTGTTAATTGGTGTGGTTGTTGTGAATTATGGTTTGAATGTGAAAGTATGTTTGAATTTGTTTCTGTGGAATTTGAAAACCATTAGAGTTAAACGAGTATTAAAAATGGGGAATCTTTTAATACCTCGGTTTACTTAATGTGTATTTGAGGAAAATGTTTAAGTTAACTGGGCGTTGAGAATGGGGAATCTCTTAATGTCTCGGTTACTTAACTATCGTTTTTGAAAATCGTTTCGGTAAATGAGTATTAAGAATGGGGAATCTCTTAATGACTCGTTTACTGAATGTTTTGCGAGAAAATCGTTTAAGTCAAAAGTATATTAAGAATGGGGAATCTCTTAATATGACTGTTTGCTTAACGTTTTGTTTTGAAAATCATTAAGTTAAATCGGTATTAAGAACGGGGAATCTCTTAATGACTTATTTAATTAATGTTGTTTGAAAGTCGTTTAAGTTAAATGGGTATTAAAAATGGGGAATCTTTTAATATCTGCATTTGCTTAACGATTGTTGTGAATGGAGTCTGTGTATGCTCATGCATTTCATTTGGTAAATTGTGTCGACCCGTGATAGGTGACACCTTGGTAAACTGTACTGACCCGTGATAGGTTGTACGTTTACGATTTACTATTTAGTAATTCGTGTTGACCCGTGATAGGTGACACCTTGGTAAACTGTACTGACCCGTGATAGGTGGTACGTTTACGAGTTACTATTTAGTAAATCGTGTTGACCCGTGATAGGTGACACCTTGGTAAACTGTACTGACCCGTGATAGGTGGTACATTTACGATTTACATTTTTGGTGAATTGTGCTGACCCGTGATAGGTGGCACCTAGGTAAACAGTACTGGTCTGTGATAGGCGGTACGTTTACGATTCCCGCTTTTTCTTTTAGTAAATCGTGTTGACCCGTGATAGGTGACACCTCGGTAAACTGTACTGACCCGTGATAGGTGGTACGTTTATGATTTACGCATTTTAGTAAATCGTGCTGACCCGTGATAGGTGGCACCTCGGTAATTGGTACTTTGGCCTGCGATAGGCGGTACAATTATGATTTACGGCCCTTCGAGGAGGGTTTTGGTTTGGAATTCCGAGTCCATGCATTTTGGCATATACGCATTGCATTAGGGTGCTTGGCACACGAGTCGTGTTTGATTGAGTTTTATGATTGAGTGATTTGAATTTGATTTATCGTGTTAATTGCGTTGAAAATGCTAAGTGTTATGTGTTGATTATTGTGTGTAAGTATGATGGTTATCGAGATCCCAATTGCCGTGGTAATCGCGTAGAAATTGCTAAGTGTTAAGTTGTGAACTTGATTAGGAATGACTTAGGTTAATTCATGAATTTTTGGAAAAATGATCAGGGAAATCGATTTCCCAATCGATTGGATGGAAGTCAGGGGCTTGGCCAAATGAACAAAATCGATTAGCCAATCGATTTTGTAATCAGTTTTTTTGAAAATCCCTTTCGAAATCGATTGCCCAATCGATTGGCCATTAAGTCAGGGGCTCAGCTATCCTGTCAATCGATTGCCCAATCGATTGAATCAAGCCAGAGTTCAAAATTTCACTAAAAACCTTCAGGAAATCGATTTGGAAATCGATTGGTATTAAGTCAGGGGCTCCGTTATCCTGTCAATCGATTGCCAAATCGATTGATTCAGCCCAGGATTCTATTTTCATTAAAAATCTTCACCCCAATCGATTGCCCAATCGATTGGCTCAGTGAAAATCCTCAGTTTTAGTTGTATGATTAATTGCTCATGAATCTATCCATGTCTTGTTTTGTTATGTGTTAATTAGGAGATCGAGAACTGCATTTTACCTTCATGTTCATTGGCAATGTACTGTATGAACTTTTCGCATATTGAAAATCCTGTTAAGGTGCATGCTTAGTTGAAAAGTTGTTTTGAGCATTCAAAAACTTAATTGCTATGTGTTAACTGTTATTTTCTGGTTGGTGACCCTTTACACTATTGTGGAAATCTGGGCTTTGCCCTCAGATGAGAGTCAGGACGGCCTTACCGGTTCGTACCCTACGGACAGGGATGGAGATGGGAACGCTTGACTGCTGTTACGTTAGGAGGATCTCACGGGGCGCGTGGAGATTACTCAGGGTGTATAGCTTTTTGGTAGGATGATCAGATTAGGATGATGTATAGGGACTAGGGGTCCTTCTTTTTGGTTTGAAGTATTTTTAGTTTGGAAAATTGTACTTATACAAATATTATCAGTTTGATATCATCTTTGGATGGGTTCCATGTACCATTTGATGTTATGTAAATGTTTTGGATTTATAATTGGAGAAACTTTTCCGCTGCGTAAATTATAATGACTCAATTATTTATCCAAAAGCATTTCCTGATTTATTTCTTTGTTCGTTTTTAATTACTTTTAGAAAAAAAAGTATACCCTCGCTTTGAAAAACGGGGTGTTACACCCAACCTGTTGTATATATAAAAGGGCATAAGACTCACACTAGCCCCAAGATCACACAAGGACTTCCCAAAGTTTCTATCCCCAATAGCGCAAGGAATAGTGAAGCTTCTAGGATCCTTGATCTTAGTTGGCAGTTTCCTTTGTAGAATAGCACTATACTATTCGGTAAACATCATTGTTTCGCTGCACCAATTTTTCTTTTCTTTAACAGAATCTCCTTCATGAATCTGTGTAAATCAACATTTTCTCTAGTTCTTCTGCAAAAGGAATGTTAATTTTCAATTTTTTAAAAATATCAAGAAACTTATCCAATTGTTTTTCAATTTCTTCCTTTTTTGGTCTTTGAGGGAATGAGAGTCGAATTTTGGGCTTCAGCAAAGCCTCATTTTCTACACTACATGCTCTTCCTCCTTTTCAAGATGGATGTCCTCCTCAACTGGTGTACAATTTCCTCCATGTGGGTTGCGATTGAAGCACTCCCACCATTTTTTGCTTTAGGTGGTACTAGTTCAATTACCTTGCCACTCCTTGTTGTCAAGGAATTGACATTATTTTGCAGGTTCAGAACTATGTAACTAGGAAAATTATCAGGCGCTCTTTGTGCTAGATCTTGAGCAATTTCACCCATTTGGGTCTCAAGATTCTTTATTGAGATTGAGTGATTTTTCTGAATGGCTCTGGACTCTTCAATGAAAGCACTTGTGTTCGTTGCTAACTTCTCAATAGCAATCTCTCAAGTAGCTTTACGAGATGGAGCTTGATTTGCTTGAGCTTCATGTTGACCTTGAGGTCCACCTTGTTGATCTTTCCATGAAAAATTTGGATGATTTCTCCAACTCGGATTGAACGTACTAGAGTAAGGGTTGTTCGATTTCCCGTTGCTACCCATAAATTTCACCTCTTCTAGGTTTGTATATTTAGAGTTGTTTTCCCATTCTTTATCTCAACAACGATAACATATTCTATCTATTTTGAGAGAAACTTCCCTTGACCCACCACTTCTATCATACAACATCATTTGTTCATTTGATAATGATAGCGTTTCACCAAGTGTACTGAATCATTGCAAGTAATTAATTAAAACGGTAGTACAGAGTGTCGAACTCAACGATTGCGTTTTACTATCAAATTATATTTAATCACTAAAATTGAGAAAAAAGTTCCCTAATTGATTGAAATAATATTTAAAACTAACAACGGTAATAAAATTGATCCTTTATAATGTCAGGGATGAGTTTCACTTCAAATGCAACCTTGGTGTCTAATTTAATCCTAGTTACTGAATTCCTTTATTGAATTATTACCGATTTCTGTTTATTATTCTTACCCTAATGCCTTAGTGACAAAACCTTTAATTCCAAAGTAACCCCTAATTCCTTAGTGGATTTAAGATTAGAATTAAGCCTTACCGTACAAGAATTCTCTTGTTAAAATATTGCCTTTGCAACTAATTTAATTGGTTTCATGACTCGCATCTATATCTAGACTACAAACTCATGAATTTCTCATCTCAAGCATTCGTAAAATCCACTTCCGTCTCAAAATACGAATCGTTGAATATTTTAATGTTGATCAAGCAAAAAAAAGCATTAAGCACAAATATGAGAAAAAATAATTCAATAAACTCATTCATATAACTAGAAATCAAATCAGAAAAAATAAGGGTTTGATCTTGTTACACTCATCCTTAATAAATATGGTTTAGTTACTCATGACAGAGATAGAAAAGATAGAGACTAAAGAAGAATTACAAGAAATATTCATGAATGATTCTTGATAAAACTGCTCCAATGGTGTTAGAAACGGCTATCATTGAGTTTCTCTGCTAGGGCACAAGTCTCCAAACTTCCCAATAGTCAAAAGGATGCCTAGAAATTGAAAAAATTGCATTTTAATGACTGCTGACACATGCCACGCTCCCCAGGCGCATCCCGACAGTGGCGAAATGTTGAAAATGCGCCATATAGGTAATGTTGGTTTTTCACCAAAATTCAGCACTGCACTAAAACAAAAAGCAAAGTAAAATTATTAAAAAATCTCTAGTTAATCAAGTATATAAGAACATAAATATTTCATGAAATCAAAGCACTCAAATCAACAAAATATATCAAATAACTCCTTAAATTAGCTAATGATTAAAGATAAATAAGACTAAAATCAATAAAAAAAATATGCATATGATGAAGAGTCATCACAATCCAAAACTTAATATATTGCTTGTCCCCAAGCAACAATTAATTTGAGGTTCGGTATAGTTAAGAGCAAACTTAAACTCAATTCTCAAAGTTCCAGCTGCTACAAAACATTCTTCATGCTTCATGATTGCTTAAATAAAAAAATAAAAAACACAATTTGTCTACTTTAGCATTCACTCATCAAGTGTTTAGCACCTTCTCGTCACACAACTTTACTAAAATTTCTCTCAAGTGTTTAGCAAGGGTTATGAATTTATCACTCAACTCCTAGAACATGCATCACGCTACCATATGCTTGAAATAATTCTAGTTAGCAATCACAATGCAGCAAACACATACACTTTTGGATGACTTTAGGGTTGTAATAGGGCGTTAGGCATACATGTTCAAATATTCAACCACTTTTATATTTCTTCAATTTTTCATTGTGGAGATTCTCAAACATTGACAAAAGAACCAAGAAGATATTATTTATCACAGTACACAAACAGAATTTTTATTTATTGATTTATTTTTAATTTTCTTTTTATTTTTTTTTGTTTTCTTCTTTTTTTTCTTCTCTTTTTGTGCGAATCACCACCCCAAACTTAAAAGGTTATTATCCCATGAACAACCCCAAACTTAGAATTTTACCAAGACGAGACAAAACTTTTCCTATCTAACTCCAAGTAAGGTGATTGAATTAAAGTCAGGCCTTTGGCTTGTAATATGGCTAGTAATCGAAAGAAAGGGCAAGGCTCAAAGGGCTAGCAAGGGATAAAATTTGCATAAGGGAAGTTAAAAAGGCTCATACAACCAAATAAAATGGCCTCAATGTATGCATAAATCACAAGTGATGCAAGTCAGAATTAGTGCAAGTTATGAAGGATAACATATGTCTTTATAATCACACAACAAAGAATGAAAGTGTTTAGGCCCAAAATCTCACAACTAGGATAATAAGAGAGAGCATGAACTGTCAAAAAAATGCTAAACATCTAACTGATTTTTTTTTTTTTAATGAAAAGTTGATGACAAGTTAGACTTCTACAACCACAGAGTAATCAACAATGTATGCAATGGCATGAGAAAATAAATGAAATTTAAATTTTAAAATCCCAAATAAAAAACTTAAGATCAAATGCAAGTTATTACAACTTGTTCATCATAGTACACATTTAGGGAAAGGAAAGGAAACATACAATTCAACTACTGAAATAAAGTGAAGAAAAAGGAAACGAAAGAAAGAAAGAAAGAATAAAATAAAACCAAAGAAAAAGGAAAGAAAAAACTTATCTTAGTTGAGTAATTCACTCAAGGGGATTTGCTTAGGTCCTCCGCTCCTGTACAACTGTAGTCCCCAGTTTACTGGTGAGGTGATGATACTTCATAATAAAACATGTATCCTGGTGTCTATTGATATGAAGCGAAGGCTCAATAGAGATTGGTCATCTTCCCAGTTCGATTCTAGCTTGTCCATCTCGCTGATCGATCATCAATTGAACATGGTAGTAGCATATGAGCAATAAAGGTACTCCATGCTTTTGCAATTGGGGTGAGATCCAACGAACACAATTTTCTAGTTGAGCCATCATTATTTCGTACCCAATATGTGCCTGGTCTGCATAAGATGTGTAAGATCTCTCGAGTGTCTATTTTTATAATGTTATCCTCCATGGCTCAAAAGAGGCAATCTGTATAGTTCAACAGTTGATGACTTAAGGTGTGAAGGGCACCCTTTTCCCCCGTTAATTCACAAAATGATCATGTGGGAATGGTTTGTCAGATTTCAGATCAGAGGCATTGGAGAAGAATACCACAACTAAGGACTTGCTTGCTATGTTGAAAAATGTGGCCAGCTTATCCCATCCTCCAGCAGCAATCATCATCTAGATGTCAACAAATTCATTGGCTTCCAAGTAAAAATTCTTCCCACTCACAAACTTCTTAACTGTGAAGAGTTTGGCATGATACTTTTGCATTGCCATGTTCTTGAATAAGAATGTATCATGTGATTAGGAGGAAGATACATTTGTGACTTTAGTGCATTTAGCTTTATGTTGGGTTGTCATTAGGTCCTACAAAACAATTAAGCATATCCAGGATTCAAAATATTCAAGGTTAGAGATAATTATTTTGAGCATGTCTCCCCTTGGCAAAATAATCACAACAATTGCCCTCTATTTATCCAACAAAATTCTGAATGATAACAATGCATATAGATTGGTTGTGTCATTTTATCAAACAGTTGGAGTGCAGTACAAATTTTGTAATAATTAAGATTCCAAAGTGGTTGTGACGTTTTATCCAACAATTGGAGTGCAATACATATTTTATGGTAATTAGGATTCAAAATTGGTTGTGTCATTTTATTAAACAGGTGGAGTGCAAAGGATTAAATACATGAACAATCCACAATCATAAGTGGCAATTTTCAATTTCTAATACTAACACAATGTAGAATTCAAATAACCCACATACAAAAACGAACAATCTCCATAATTAGCAAAAATTATAATTCAACTAACCCACACGCAACAATGAACAATCTCCACAATTAGCACAAATTCGAATTCAAGTAACCCACATGCAACAATGAACAATCTCTACAATTAACATAAATTTGAATTTAAATAACCCACGTGCATCAATGAACAAGGAGGAGTTGATAGTAACAATTGGAGAAAACTTACTTGATGATGGAAAAATGCTTGATAGGGGAGGAAAACTTACCTCTGTTGAACTGGGTATTAGACTTCGAGTAGTAACAAAGATGAGTGTATCAGTTAAGCCTTGTGGGAGGGGAGGGTTATGTGAAAGAAGTTTTGTGTGAGGACAACGATTTTAAAATCCCAATCTTAAGCACACTGACCACAAATGCGCTTCAAGCGCATGGGATGTAAGTCATGAGCTTCCCTGATCATGTTTTTGATTTAATTCCCAAACACACAGTACATGTGAAATATTTGATTGATCTAATGTTTTGAATTAAGAAATATTTCAGGCAAACAAGAAGACACCACACACTTGGAACAATAACTTGCAACTCAAGGAATCAACCAAAGTTGGAGGATGCACTTGAGAAAGACGCAAAATGTATAGTGTTATTAGGTGTCATAGTAAATAAGTTGAGTAGACTAATCACTATGGTCTCACACTTAAGCCTTTGCCAATGAATAAATCAATCAACAAATAAAGCAATTGATGAATCGATTGATAAATCGATTGTCTGACTCAGAACAAGTGTTTTCACTAAACAAATCGATTGGGCAATCGATTGGTTAAATGCTTTTTGTGAAACCTGAGTTCTGGGATAACTCTAATCGATTGGACAATCGATTGAGCAATCCATTAAGCAATCGATTTAGCAAGTCACAGAAACAACCAAATATGGAAACAATCGTTTGATAAATCGATTGTGACCAAGTTTTAAAATCAGAAATAAGTTATGTGATGCAACAAATCGATTGGGACATCAATTGATTTAGTTTTCTTAAAATCCAAGTTTGAGGCAATCGATTAGGCAATCGATTGCAGATAATCATTCATCAGAACAAACTTTGATTAAATCGATTGGCAAATAGATTTTGTCAAAATGGCTGAGGTTCTGTAACAAGCACAATCGATTGGCAAATCGATTGACGTTTATGCCTGAGACACTTTGATCAGACATAATCGATTGGCAAATCGATTGATGCAAAAGTCTAATTCACTGTGATCAGCACAATCGATTGACGAATCGATTGAAGCTAAGTTTTTAAGTTACATAAAGGTTTCAGCTCATTGCCAAATCGATTATGACTGTGATTGAGAAATCGACTGAGAAATCGATTGTTTTGATCTCGTTGTTGGAACAAAACATCTATAATCGACTACTCAATCGATTTGAAGAAAAATCATAGTTTCAGTTCTGATTGATGTATTAAAAGAATCGATTGGCAAATCAATTCATGCTTATATGTTGAAGATTCAAGAAAAACAAGACCTGCGAAAATCGATTAGGCAATCAATTAAAGCTTTATAAAATTGATTGGGAAATCGATTGTCGTGGTGTTTTCTTTGAATATATATAAGCTGATTCAATCTTTTGAAAAATCTAAGACACAACTTTTGAAAATCTTTGACACAATCTTTTTGAAAACTTTTCACAACCTTTGAACAACCTTGAGAGAAAAGTTTTACAATCACACAAACATTCATTGCCCAAATACCTTTTGTGTGAGAACCAATATTGTGATTGAGTCAAATTCATGTTACTTTTTAGTTCTTTGTAAAAATACAATTCTTTGTAACTGAAAGTTTGGAAAATC
>NC_021162.2:36450533-36452154 GCF_000331145.2 Cicer arietinum | reverse complement strand
AAGAAAACCACAGAATTCAAAGACTAAAGGCTTCAGCAAAAGTGATACCAATGATAGCAAAGTCATAACTTGCTATGAATGTGGTAAAACAGGTCACATCAGATCTGAGTGGTATAAACTGCAGAACAAAAACAAGCCTGTAAAGACTAAAGGAAAGGATCAACAACCTTCATCAAAGAGAGCTTACATTGCCTGGAACGACAATGATGAAGATTCATCTGATGATTCTGAAGATGAGGAAGCTAACTTGTGTCTCATGGCAAATACTGACTCAGAATCTGACAACGAAGTAAGTACAACCTCTAATCCATCCTATGATGAACTGCATGATGCCTTTAATGAATTGCATACTGAATATGTTAGTGTTCTCAAACAATTAATCAGTACTAAGAAACTGCTAGAACAAAAATGCATGTTGTATGATGAAATTAATTTGAAGCATGAGTCTCTTAGAGACATAAATGAAGAATTGAAAAAAGAAGCATGTGCATTGAAATGTGATGTAGCTAAGTTTAACAGTGGTAAGAACAACTTAGATAGACTTCTTAGAAGTCAAAGAAATCTAAATGTTAAAACTGGACTTGGCTATAAACAACACATGCATGTTAAAGGGCATCAAAAGTTTGTTAAATCAAAACAAATGCATGATAACTTTACTGGACCAAATCTGAAATCATCCCCTGCTGTTGTATGTCATTTTTGTTGGAAAAAATGACATATGGTTTTCAATTGCAAACTGAAAAAACTTACCAACAGATGATGGAAACAAATTTGGAAAGTTAAGTCACAAGCATTTGAAACTAACCCCCTAGGACCCAATTTGAATTGGGCACCTAAATCCAAAACTTGATTCATTTTTGCAGATATGCTTGGCATCTAGGAATCATTCATGGTATCTGGACAATGGATGCTCCAAGCATATGACTGGAGACAAGTCAATGTTCTTGTCTCTGAACTTAAAGGAAGGAGGTTTTGTCAAATATGGTGACAATAACAAAGGGAAGATCTTAGGATTTGGAGACATCGGAAACAAATCATCTACAGTGATTAAAGATGTTCTGTATGTCAAGGATCTAAAGCACAACTTGCTAAGTATCAGCCAGCTGTGTGACAAGGGATTCAAGGTACATTTTACCTCTATGAGCTGCACACTTGAGCATAAGGAAGTTAAAGGTATGAAATTGACAGGTAAAAGAGTTAACAATATTTACATGATAGATTTTGATTCCTTACCTGCAAATGACATATGTTGCTTATTATCAAATGCTGATGAGAACTGGCTGTGGCATAAGAGAGTGGCCCATATTCATATGGATCACTTGAATAGACTAGTTAGAAAGCAGTTAGTCCTAGGTCTCCCAAATAGGAAGTTTTCTAAGGATAGGTTATGTGACTCTTGTGAGAGGAGTAAGCTAGTTAAGTCTTCTTTCCCCCCTATAGACTTAGTTCAAACCAGTAGGGTCTTACAGTTGGTACACATGGACTTGTTTGGTCCATCTCAGGTTAGAAGCTTTGGAGGGAACCTATATGGGTATGTGCTGGTAGATGATTACACTAGGTTCACATGGACATATTTTCTGACTCACAAGAGTGAGGCATTCTCAACTTTTAAGAAATTTGC
>NC_021162.2:36444740-36448627 GCF_000331145.2 Cicer arietinum | reverse complement strand
CACTCTCAACTGCTGAAGCTGAGTATGTCGCAGCTGGTAGCTGTTGTTCATAGATTCTTTGGATGCAGCAACACCTCTTAGATTTTGGTGTTGATCTAGGAACAGTGCCCATCTTGTGTGATAATACTAGTGCTATTAACATCACTAAGAACCCTGTCATGCATTCTAGGACTAAGCACATAGAGATTAGGCATCACTTCATTAAAGACCAATACCAACAGGGCAAGATTAAGTTGGAATATGTCAATACAACTGAGCAGTTGGCTGACATTTTCACCAAGGCCTTGCCCAAGGACAGTTTCTTCTTTATAAGAATGAAACATGGCATTATTGATCTCAATGAAATCTGATCCATATGCAACAATCGATTGCTACATCGATTATCTTGTGGCCAGATAGGAAATGCATTACCTAATCGATTGTATAATCGATTTATGATGCATAGTGTTTTAAATTTGGTAATTTGGAAACACGATAATCGATTGATAAATCGATTTGTTTGGTGCTTTATGTTTATTTCTCTATGTTACTATCACTGGAATCGATTGATCACATCACAGAAGCCAGATTGCTGAAGTTTGTTTTATCTCAATCGATTGGTAAATCGATTATATATTTGGAAAATTGTTTAAGGAATCGATTGGATAATCGATTGTTTGGTCAAGTCATCTACAAATTTGAGAAGTTTTTCAGACTCAAACCCGAGCATCGATTGGGAAATCGATTGGATCAACTTTGTTTTGGATCTGAACTTATAACAATCGATTTGGGAATCGATGTTGTGTTTTGAAGAATTCTGAACATAGGAGGCAATCGATTTGGACATCGATTAAGTCAAGAAGGATAAGTTACACAATCGATTTGGAAATCATTGACAATATGTCCGTTGAGAAAAATTATAGCCGTTGGAAGTGGGTGTAACGGATAGTTTTTTGAACCACGTCAACCTAATCGATTGGGCAATCGATTTGGTAAACCCAGAAGTGAAAAATAATCGATTGGGCAATCGATTTTGTACATTGCTATAAAATCCCTGAAAAACCCTAAATCGATTTCACAATCTATTTTTCACATCTTGCTCTTAGTTCACTCATCCAACTTCAGATTTCTCTGCATCTAATCCTCCTCTGTCATCTTTCTTCAATCAACACACTACCATGGCCAGAGTAAAACAAACTGCCAGACGCCCATCATCATCATCAAAATCCATTTCTCTAGACTCTTCTTCTACCTCAAGTGGAAGAACTCTTTCACCTTCACCTCCTCCACCTCCCTCACCTCCAGCTAAACGTGTTTCGATCCCTACACATAAAGTTTTAGCCAAGGATAAAGGCAAAGTGTTGATTATTATGACCTCGAAATAATCGGAATGTATCATTTCTTTAAGAAATTAAATCAATTTCATACACACAGCGGAATTAAATTGCGGCATACAGGATTAGCAATTACAAGTAGATGGATAAGAGATTAACCAAGATGCATGCGAGTCAAATTACCAGTATAAACAATATTACCTAACACAGAATATTTTTTTCATGCATCTAATATTAATCACACATACAAATATTGCAAGATAGAAAATTAAAGGAGTTAAGGGTTAGAGAAGATTGCACCAAGAATTTATCCTGGTTCAGTTGTCAACGAGACAACCTACATCCAGTCCTGACAATCCAATCGGATTTCAGATTTTCTTCTCCAATAGAAAGAATCAATTACAGATTGTCCAGTTTCATCCCCGAAACCTATCTATCTCTAATGATCTCTTTCCTATTGATCACCCTCTGATCCTTGTAGACACTCAGCAGTCTAACACAGAATCAAAGTACGACTCCTTCTTGTTGAGCTCTCTCACCCAAGAAGGTAGCCACCAGTTTCAAGCTGGCCTTTTTTCGCTTTCGTTTCTTTTCAAAGTATTATTACAAACTGAATAAAAGAAGAACAAAAAGAAGTCTTCAATCTTGATCAATGTGACTTCTCACGAATCTGGATATTCAAGGATTGTTCATGAGAACATTGTCTTTTCTCTCAAGAATAATTTTTCAGCTCTCTCAATGATTATTGATAATCTTTTTGGCTGTGATCTGAAAAAGCAATCTCAGTATATTAACAAAGTGTTGTTGAGAGTTCTTTTGTATATCAAGAATATTCAAAGTGTTTATCAGATTGTTATTGAGAGAATGATTGAAAACAGTTTATATAGTTTCTGAAAAACAATTACTAAATCGATTTACCAATCGATTTATTAAAGTTATAAAACATGATAAGCTCAGAGTTCACTGTGATTTCAAAAAGTTCTTTCAATCGATTTGCCAATCGATTGTGTTCAAGTCAGTGACTCAGCTATTTTGATGTTAATCGACGTGCCAATCGATTTGTGTGTATTTGTCTGAAAAGTTCTTACCAGATGTTTAGTTCAATCGATTTCCCAATCGATTGCAACCAAACTTCACATGATTGAAATTCACATAATAGATTGTCCAATCGATTGTGTTTGTCACAGGTGAAGTTATTTTGCAAATAGTATTTAAGCAATCGATTACCCTCAAAACTGGAGTGTCACTGTGACTTGTACAATCGATTTCCCAATCGATTTGTTTCAATCAGGTTTACTTTGTGAAGTGTACAATCGATTTGTCAATCGATTAGCCTGTAAAATAGGGTGCCACTGACTTGTGCAGTTTTCATTTCTAATTGTGTCAGTCGATTGCCCAATCGATTATACAATCACAAACAGTTATGTTTCCTTACACCCTTGTTATGAAATCGATTTCCCAATCGATTTACTCAGTCAAAATTCAACTTTTGTTGATTTCTTGTGTTCCAAGCAATTTGTTTCAAGTGTGTAGGATTGGATTGTTGTTCCTGAAATCTTGCTCAATTGAAATGTTAGATTTATCATATGATGTATGAACATTGTATGTTTGTTAATTATGTCAAAACTAGGATTAAGAGGACTAAAGTCCAACAATCTCCCCCTTTTTGCATAAGTGACAATCATACAATTTTAACTTGAGCATTTTAAGACATAACATAAACAACATTTCATAGCATCATATATGTACCATTATTGGATCATAAAAAACAGTGTATCAGATCAGAGCATAACAGTACAAATGCTATGTGTCAAAATCAGAGTATTATGAGTATTATTACATTATTAAGTATCAGAGCAAAATCATCAGAGTGTAAAAACAATAACAATGCAACAACAAGCATTATCAAGTTATAATTTTTCTCCCCCTTTGTCAGTTAAGGAAAAAAGGCAGAAAACAATTCCTCCCCCTATGTTAAAGAACATAAGCATTGGGGTTGAAATCATATAACATTGTATATCAGAGCAATGAAATCATGTGTATCAGATCAAAGACAATCATAGCAGTTAATGAGCACATCAAATGATTAAGATAAATGAATTCAGATAGAAAATGGAATAAATGTTTAAATTCAGCATAGATCAAATGAGTACAACAAGTCATAGCAAAACAGCACAGATCCTAAAACTCCTAATCTCCTAGTCTAGGCTGGTCCTCACTATTATCTACGGGAGAGGTTGAGACCGCTGTATTACCCTCAGCAGGTGTCTCCTCAACGTGAGTCTCAGGGTGATCTAGGGGATCCGGGTTAGGTTCTTCTGCTGCTTGACGACCGATGTCTGCGATGTCTTCAAACGACAGCTTGATGCCTAAGTGTGCTTAAATCGCATCCACATCCTAAACAACCGAGTTTAAGGATGCCTGCAGAGTCCTTAAGTTAGCTTCCAATTTGGACTGTGATTCTAGCACTTTGGCATTGTGTGCCATTTGAGCTTCAATGAATTCCATTATTTTGGCAACAAAATCAAGAGTGGCTGGTGCAGTTGCAGGTTGAGGCTGAGGTTGTGGCTGAGG
>NC_021162.2:36437629-36443613 GCF_000331145.2 Cicer arietinum | reverse complement strand
GGTGCAGGAGCCTTGCCCTTGTCTTTGGCAAGAATTTTATGAGTGGGTATTGGTACTCTCTTTGTTAGAGTGGGTGGGGGTGAAGGTGTTTCACTTGTAGAAGAAGATGAAGGTGAAGGAGTATGAGCTTGGGTTTGTTTCACACGTGCCATACTCGTAGCTTGATGTAGATTCAATGTAGGTAGAAAGTAGATTGAATGTACTAACAGATGCAGAGATAGAAGAATGAAGCAGACAAAGAAAATCAGTGAAAATCTAGAAAAAGCAATGCAGAAATCGATTTAGAACTGTTCCTACTTATACTCTTAACCTTGTAAATCGATTTCCCAATCGATTAGGTTACCGTTGCTGGGAATCCTCAATCGGTTCAGTAATGATTATGTTCAACGGCTAGAAAAAAAATAGTAACGGTCATATTTTAAATCGAAGTTCAAATCGAGTTCCAGTTTTACTTAATCGATGTCCAAATCGATTGTCTTAATGTTGAATACTGAACTAATCGATTTCCAAATCGACGCTCGTGAAAGTTTAAAAAAAAATTTCTGAACTTTGAATTCTGGGCCAAAGTAATCGATTCCCAAATCGATTTTATAAACCATTTACCATGCTGGTAATCGATTTCCAAATCGATTTAACTGAAAACATTACTGAAAAATACCAGAATCAAAAAATCATACTTCATTAGGATCAATGATCCCTAGTTTCATCCTTATATGCAAAAAACTTTCTCTTGGCAAAGCTTTTGTGAAGATGTCAGCTAACTGTTCCGCAGTGTTAACATACTCAAGCTTAATAATTCCATTCTGAAAGTGGTCTCTTATAAAGTGATGTCTTACTTCAATGTGTTTGGTCCTGGAGTGCATTACTGGATTCTTGGTTATACTTATTGCACTTGTGTTATCACACATGATAGGTACTGTTCCCAAATCAACACCAAAGTCCAATAAATGTTGTTTCATCCACAGAATCTGAGCACAACAGCTCCTAGCTACAATATATTTAGCTTCAGCAGTAGATAACGCAATGCTTGTTTGCTTCTTACTGAACCAAGACACTAGAGAATTTCCAAGCAGATGACAAGTTCCTGAGGTACTTTTCCTGTCGAGTTTACAACCGGCAAAGTCTGAATCTGAGTAACCAATCAATGTACATGTTGATCCTTTTGGATACCACAATCCAAGACTTTTAGTTCCTACCAAGTATCTGAAAATTCTCTTAACTGCACTGAAGTGAGATTCCTTTGGATTTGATTGATACCTTGCACACATACAAACACTGAACATGATGTCTGGTCAGCTTGCTGTAAGGTAGAGCAGAGATCCAATCATACCACGAAATCTAGTAACATCTACAGGTTTACCTTTCTCATCTCGGTCTAAGAAATTTCCTTGACTCATGGGTGTATCAATGGACTTAAGATTTTCAAAGTTAAATTTCTTTATCAAATCAGAACAGTATTTAGATTGACTAATGAAAATGCCTTGCTTGCTTTGGTTAATTTGAAATCCCAAGAAATATGACAGTTCACCCATCATTGACATTTCAAATTTACCTTTCATCAAATTTTCAAATTCTTTGCACAGTTTATTATTTGTAGATCCAAATATTATGTCATCAACATATACTTGGACAAGCAAGATATCATTTCCAGTAGTTTTTGTGAAAAGGGTCTTGTCAACATTTCCTCTTAAAAAGTTTTGTTGAATAAGGAAATTGCTGAGCTTCTCATACCAAGCTCTTGGAGCTTGTTTTAACCCATAGAGGGCCTTTGAGAGCTTATACACATGATTAGGAAAATCAGGATTTTCAAAACCAGGTGTTTGGCTAACAAAAACTTCCTCTTGAAGGTCACCATTGAGAAAGGCACTTTTCACATCCATTTGATAAAGATTAAAGTCCATTATACAAGCATAAGCCAATAAAATTCTTATGGCTTCTAATCTAGCTACAGGGGCATAGGTTTCATCAAAATCTATTCCCTCCTCTTGACTATAACCCTTGGCTACTAGTCTAGCTTTGTTCCTTGTTATCACACCATTCTCATCCAACTTGTTTCTGAACACCCATCTGGTTCCTATGACATGCTTACCCTCTGGCCTAGGTACTAAACTCCACACCTTGTTTCTCTCAAACTGGTTTAACTCCTCTTGCATAGCAAGTATCCACTCACTATCTAACAGGGCTTCCTTAATGTTCTTAGGTTCAATCTGAGATACAAAGGCTGTAAAGTTACAAAACTGACTAAGGTTTCTCCTAGTTGCAACACCTTTAGAGATATCGCCTATAATGTTGTCTAAAGGGTGGTTTCTGTTGAACTTCCATTCCTTAGGCAACTCACAGGTTTCTATAGGTTCTACAGGGTCTGCACTAGTTGGAGGGTCAGCTATAGGTTGTTCTAGTGGTTCAGATTCTACAACATCATCCAAAATGTCAATAACCTTAGAAGGAGTTTTGTTCAAGTTTTCTGTAAAAGATTCATCAAACTTTACATGAACTGACTCTTCTATGGTTTTTGTTCTTTTGTTGTAGATTCTATAGGCCTTACTAGTTTGGGAATATCCTAAAAAGATACCTTCATCTGCCTTAGGGTCAAACTTTCCTAGGTGTTCTTTGCCATTGTTCAACACAAAGCACTTACAACCAAAGATTCTAAAGTAGGAAAGGTTTGGTTTTCTACCCTTGTAAAGCTCATAGGGTGTTTTCCTAAGCAGGGGCCTAATGAGAACTCTATTTACAACATGAGTGGCTGTACTAATTGCATCTGCCCAAAAGTACTTAGGTAGGTTGGAGTCCTTAAGCATGGTCCTAGCTAACTCTTCTAGGGATCTATTTTTCCTCTCCACTACCCCATTCTGCTGTGGTGTCCTAGGGGCAGAATATATGTGGTTGATTCCATGTAGTTCACAATATTTTTGAAAAGCATCATTTTGGAATTCACCTCCATGATCACTTTTTATTGAAACAATTTTCTGGTCATTCTCATTTTGAACTAAAGCAGCAAATTTCTTAAAAATTGAGAATGTATCACTCTTATGAGCCAGAAAGTAAGTCCATGTGAACCTTGAGTAATCATCAACCAGCACATATCCATACAGGTTTCCACCTAAACTCTTAACTTGGGCAGGTCCAAAAAGGTCCATGTGAACTAGTTGCAAAACTCTATTTGTTCTAACCAAGTCTATAGAGGGAAATGGAGTCTTAACCAGTTTACTCTTCTCACATGAATCACACAGTCTATCTTTAGAAAACTTCCTATTTGGTAGACCTAAGACTAACTGTTTGCTGACAAGTTTATTCAAATGATTTATATGTATGTGAGCAATTCTTTTATGCCAAAGCCATGTTTCATCTGAATTGGATAACAAGCAGCATATAGCACTTGGTACAGAATTGAAATCCAACATGTAAATGTTGTTAATTCTGTCACCAACTAGCTTTATGTGTTTGTCATCTTTATGCTCAATAATGCAAGATTGTGATGAAAAACTTACTTGAAAACCTTTATCACATAGCTGGCTTATACTCAGCAAGTTGTGTTTTAGTCCTTCAACATATAACACATTTTTGATTACTGCAGTTGACTCATTGCCTATGTCACCAATTCCAATAATCTTTCCTCTGTTGTTGTCACCATATTTGACAAAGCCTCCTTCCTTTAATGTCAAGGACAGGAATTTGGATTTGTCACCTGTCATGTGCTTTGAGCATCCGCTATCTAAATACCATGAATGCTTAGTGGATGTCAAGCACACCTGCAACATACAATCAGAATTTTGTTTTAGGTCCCCAATTTAAATTGGGTCCTGGATGGTTAGTGTCAAACACAGATTTCTTTGCTATCCAAACTTGCTTCCATCCTCTATTGGCTAATTTTTTAAATTTGCAATTTGACACAAAATGTCCCTTTCTGCAACAGAAATGACATTTGCCATCAAAGGATGAATGTTTGTTTGGTGTAGTAAAGATGTCATACATACTCTTAGCAATAACAGATTTTTGACCATGTTTGACATTTCTGGTTTGCATATAACCAATACCATATTGGTTTTTATTTCTTTTAACATGCATATTTGGTGTATATCCTAAACCAGATTTTTCATGAACATGTCTCTGATTGCTAAGTATGACATTCAGTTTATCTTTACTATTAGCAAACTTCAATAAATCAGATTTTAATGATGCGACATTATTCTCAAGTTCAATGCATCTTGCAGATTTGTCATGTGAATCCTTTTTCAGTTGTTCACATAAATTTTCAATTTCTTTATGATCATTTTTCATTTGTTCAAACATTTTCTTTGTGCTTAACAACTGTTTTATGGAATTCACATAATCATCATGCAGTTCATTGAAAGCTTCTTGTAGCTCATCATAGGTTGGATTAGATTGTGAACTAACCTCATTTTCTGATTCTGAATCGGTATTTGCCATGAGACACAAATTGACTTCTTCTTCATCCGAAGAGGCAGAGGATTCTTCATTGTCATTCCATGCAATATAAGCTTTTCTGGTTTTGGTGACTGGTTTCTTGCCTTTTGGTTTTGTAGCTCTATTTTTGTTCTGCAATTTGTAACATTCTGACTTTATGTGACCAATTTTACCACATTCATAGCATGTAATTGTCTTGTTGTCACTGGTCTTAGAGCTAGATGGCTTTCTGAATTTGTTGTCTTTTTTCTTCAGTTTTCGATTGATGGTCTTGAACCTTCAAGGATAATCCTTTCTTTTTCCTGCTTTCCATTTCTGATTCGTCCAGCCGATGCAGTTCCATTTCATGTTCCCTTAGTTTCCCAAACAAAGTTGCTGTTGTCATCTTTGCTAGATCTTTAGATTCAGCTATGGCAGCTATTTTGGGCTGCCATTCTCTAGTTAGACACCTCATAATTTTTCCGATCTGCTGTTCGTTGTCCACTTGTTTTCCCAATGCGTGAAGATTGTTCACAATGTGTGTGAATCTGGTCTACAGATCGCTGATGGATTCGTCCTTTTTCATGCTGAATAATTCGTATTCGTGCATAAGTGTATTTACGCGAGCTCTCTTCACATCAGTGGTTCCTTCATGTGTTTCTTGAAGAATGTCCCACATTTCTTTTGTTGACTTGCAGTTTGATACCCTAAAGAATTCTTCTGCACACAAAGCAGATGTTATAATGTTCTTAGCTTTAGCATTATAACCTACCTTCTTTTTATCGTCGTCAGACCAATCGGCTCTAGGCTTGGGAATCATTGAGTCATTTGTTCCAGCAATCTTAGGAATGTATGGATCATTTTCAACAGCGTCAAGGATGTCTATGCCACTGGCTTCCAGGAATATCAGCATCATGTGCTTCCAGTACATATAAGCTGTTCCGTTGAATGCTGGAGGTCTTGCTAATGATGCGCCTTCTCCTAGAAAATCGTTTGAGGCCATATTCCTTTTATGAGTTTTACCTCTCGAAAAGTCAAGCTCTGAGGCCAATTGTTGATTATTATGACCTCGAAATAATCGGAATGTATCAGTTCTTTAAGAAATTAAATCAATTTCATACACACAGCGGAATTAAATTGCGGCATACAAGACTAGCAATTACAAATAGATGGATAAGAGATTAACCAAGATGCATGCGAGTCAAATTACCAGTTTAAACAATATTACCTAACACATAATATGTTTAACATGCATCTAATATTAATCACACATACAAATATTGCAAGATAGAAAATTAAAGGAGTTAAGGGTTAGAGAAGATTGCACCAAGAATTTATCCTGGTTCAGTTGTCAACGAGACAACCTACATCCAGTCCTGACAATCCAATCGGATTTCAGATTTTCTTCTCCAATAGAAAGAATCAATTACAGATTGTCCAGTTTCATCCCCGAAACCTATCTATCTCTAATGATCTCTTTCCTATTGATCACCCTCTGATCCTTGTAGACACTCAGCAGTCTAACACAGAATCAAAGTACGACTCCTTCTTGTTGAGCTCTCTCACCCAAGAAAGTA
>NC_021162.2:36435307-36437012 GCF_000331145.2 Cicer arietinum | reverse complement strand
GATTGTGTTTGTCACAGGTGAAGTTATTTTGCAAATAGTATTTAAGCAATCGATTTGCCAATCGATTACCCTCAAAACTGGAGTGTCACTGTGACTTGTACAATCGATTTCCCAATCGATTTGTTTCAATCTGGTTTACATTATGAAGTGTACAATCGATTTGTCAATCGATTAGCCTGTAAAACAGGGTGCCACTGACTTGTGTAGTTTTCATTTCTAATTGTGTCAGTCGATTGCCCAATCGATTATACAATCACAAACATTTATGTTTCCTTACACCCTTGTTATGAAATCGATTTCCCAATCGATTTACTCAGTCAAAATTCAACTTTTGTTGATTTCTTGTGTTCCAAGCAATTTGTTTCAAGTGTGTAGGATTGGATTGTTGTTCCTGAAATCTTGCTCAATTGAAATGTTAGATTTATCATATGATGTATGAACATTGTATGTTTGTTAATTATGTCAAAACTAGGATTAAGAGGACTAAAGTCCAACACAAAGCTGTTGCCTCAAATCAGGAACCAAGTAAGAAGAGGAAGGCTCCTCAATCAGAAAGATTCTGAGGCATTTCAAGGTGTCTCTAGCCAATGAAGAATCTCTCAAAACCACACTGACATTTGGTGAATCAATCATGAACCAAATGCAGTTGCGACGCATAAATGGAGTATGGACAAGAGCTCCATCCACTGCTGATCAGGCACAACCCAGTGCTGATCAAGCCCAAGCAAATGCCCAACCACCTGCACAATCTGAAACATCTTCTGAGATCATGACGAAGCTGCTGGAGTTTATGAAGATTCAAGTTGCCCACAACAAAAGAGTGGAAGCCTCTCTTCGAAAGCTTCAATCAACTTTGAACTCTGTGGTTCAGGATGTGGATGCTATTCAAGAGCACTTGGGGCTCAAAATGTCTTTTGAAGACATTGCAGAGATCGGACGAGATTCAGCCGAAGATCCTAACCCTGTCAACCTAGATGGATCTGATCCTCATGGGGAGGAGACACCTGCTGAGATTAATATAGCGGTCTCTCCTTCTCCTGCTGGTGTTAATGAGGATCGGTCCTAGATTCGTTGCGTAGGTTTAGTGTCTGTGTTGTTTGTCATACTCTTGTACTACTCTTGTTTTTTATGTCTTTGTAAATTTTCATGTATATATCTTTTGTTTTGTTTAATCATCTCTCTTTGTATATTTCTTTTTGCTTTTATAACAAAAGGGGGAGATTGATTTTAACTTGCGATTATTTTGCTCAAATATGTTACAAGCTGATCACATAAATGCTCTGATGTATAAATGCTCTGATGTATGGATGCTCTGATATATGTATATGCAATACTGATATGCCATATGATCTGATATGCTACATATGCACTGATATCATAATGCTACAATATGATATTAACTCTGATACATGCTAACTTGTGATCTAATGTAATTTTACTCTGATACAATGCATATTACTCTGATACAATGTATTGTACCCTGCTTGTACTCTGATATCTTTTTGTACTGATGTTATTGAAATGTATCATACATTCCAAAACTCAGGGGGAGATTTTAAAATAATCTCAATGTTAAAACTGTGTATTTGTCATTAAATCAAAAAGGGGGAGTTTGTAAGTCATGAGCTTCCCTGATCATGTTTTTGATTTAATTCCCAAACACACAGTACATGTGAAATATTTGATTGATCTAATGTTTTGAATT
>NC_021162.2:36397952-36435130 GCF_000331145.2 Cicer arietinum | reverse complement strand
AATCGATTGTCTGACTCAGAACAAGTGTTTTCACTAAACAAATCGATTGGGCAATCGATTGGTTAAATGCTTTTTGTGAAACCTGAGTTTTGGGATAACTCTAATCGATTGGACAATCGATTGAGCAATCCATTAAGCAATCGATTTAGCAAGTCACATAAACTACCAGTTATGGAAACAATCGATTGACAAATCAATTGTGACCAAGTTTTAAAATCAGAAATAAGTTATGTGATGCAACAAATCGATTGGGACATCAATTGATTTAGTTTTCTTAAAATCCAAGTTTGAGGCAATCGATTAGGCAATCGATTAAAGCTTTATAAAATCGATTGAGAAATCGATTGTTTTGATCTTGTTGTTGGAACAAAACATCTATAATCGATTACTCAATCGATTTGAAGAAAAATCATAGTTTCAGTTCTGATTGATGTATTAAAAGAATCGATTGGCAAATCGATTGATGCAAAAGTCTGATTCACTGTGATCAGCACAATCGATTGACGGATCGATTGCAGCTAAGTTTTTAAGTTACATAAAGGTTTCAGCTCATTGCCAAATCGATTATGACTGTGATTGAGAAATCGACTGAGAAATCGCTTGTTTTGCTCTTGTTGTTGGAACAAAACATCTATAATCGATTACTCAATCGATTTGAAGAAAAATCATAGTTTCAGTTCTGATTGATGTATTAAAAGAATCGATTGGCAAATCGATTCATGCTTATATGTTCAAGATTCAAGAAAAACAAGACCTGCGAAAATCGATTAGGCAATCGATTAAAGCTTTATAAAATCGATTGAGAAATCGATTGTCCTGGTGTTTTCTTTGAATATATATAAGCTGATTCAATCTTTTGAAACATCTAAGACACAACTTTTGAAAATCTTTGACACAATCTTTTGGAAAACTTTTCACAACCTTTGAACAACCTTGAGAGAAAAGTTTTACAATCACACAAACATTCATTGCCCAAATACCTTTTGTGTGAGAACCAATATAGTGATTGAGTCAAATTCATGTTACTTTTTAGTTCTTTGTAAAAATACAATTCTTTGTAACTGAAAGTTTGGAAAATCCAGTTTGGAAACTGATAGCTATCTTCGTTGCTGAGAGGACTCATCAAGAAGAAGTTTTACTGTGATCTTGGAAGAGTTTTGAGATAAACTCTGGGATACAGTGGCTGAAGAAATAGAATAGAGAGAGAGAGTTTTTTAAGATTGATAGGCTGAGAGAGCTAGAACATCTGTAAAAACACTTTATAAGATTCTATTGGAAAAAGGCCGAAATCGTTTTATTTCGGGACTGGACGTAGGTCGTCTGATAGACGACTGAACCAGTATAAAATATTGGTGCAATCTCTCTATCCCTTATCTCTTTACTTTTCATGTTCATATTGTATGCGATCTAATATTTCCGATGTGTACTTTGTGTATGAATCTTGCATAGTTAATATAGGAGTTAAAATTGAATAAGTTGGATTTGATCTGAATTCTCTTATTCTTAATCAAAAGAAGTCATATTTTTCCAACATGGGACACGCCTCAAGCGCGCACTAACAATAAGCAAAACCAGAAAATAAGCTTCAAACGCAGATGACATGCTTTAGGCACGCGCTGGCAGTGTACAACTACCTGAAATGCGCCCCAGGCGCGGATTCCTGCGCTTTAGGCGCGCATGACCAGTGATAGAACTGGAAAAATGCACTTCAGACGCGGATACGTGCGCAGCAGGCGCGCGCGACCAGTAACCAACATCCTGGAATGCACTTCAAGCGCAAATGCTGCGGTTTAAGAGCGAATGATGCGGATGCAAATAGTAAAATCAATCTGCAACACATCTTTTTTATTTGTTGCTCATACCTAACATCAAGAACTAATATAACTTGCAATTACTAATTAAAAATGAAACTAATTGGATTAATATGAAACTGAAATGCAAAAATACCGTGTAAAGGATACGAATTTGGGTTGCCTCCCAATAAGCGCTCGTTTAGTGTCTTGAGCTTGACGTTCCACTGTTCAAATGGTGATTATATTGATGGACTCCATCAAAAAAATTTACTCTCCGCCTAAGTAGGGTTTGAGTCTTTATCCATTCACCTAGAAGTTTCGGTTTGAGTGTGTGTCTTCCAACTCCACATCACCATATGGAAATACCTTGATGATTTTGAAAGGGCCCTACCATCTTGACTTTAGTTTTCCTGGAAACAACTTCAATCTTGAGTTGAAGAGAAGAACTAGTTCTCCTTTTTGGAACTCCTTGAATTTAATATTTTGTCATGCCACTTCTTGGTTTTTTCTTTATGCAGAATTCCGGAACTCTTGTAACTCGTGCAGCTGAAGAATTCTCGATTCGCCTACCTTGACCAATTCAAAATTCAAGTACTTCGTGGCCCAAAATGCTCGATGCTCCAGTTCAAGAGGCAACTGATAAGCTTTACCATACACTATTTGATACGACAACATACCCATGGGGGTCTTGAAAACTATTCAATAGGCCCATAGTGCATCATCAAATTTCGTTGACCAATCTTATCTTGAAGCAATCACTGTCTTTTAAAGGATTCGCTTGAGCTGCATGTTGGATACTTCAACTTGCCCACTAGTTTGTGGGTGATATGGGGTTGCCACCCTATGGCACACATTGTATTTCCTTAGAAGGTGTTCAATTTTCCGATTTAAAAAATGAGTGCCCTCGTCACTAATCAAAGCTCGAGGCATGCCAAAACGCGCGAATATGTTCTTCTTGAGAAATGTGATGACCTGTTGCAAATAACTGGTTGGTGTAGCAACTGCTTCAACCCACTTTGAGCCATAATCCACCGCCACCGAAATATAGACTTTTGCATATGAGGATGGGAATGGACCCATGAAGTCAATACCCCACACATCGAACACTTATACTTCTAATACAAGATTTTGAAGCATCTCATCCCATTTTGAAATGTTATTGGTGCGCTGGAATCGATCGCACTTTTTCACATAGTTGAATGCATCTTTAAACAATGAAGGCCATAATAGTCCCAATTGGAGAACTTTTGCTGCATTTCGATCCCCACTGAAATGACCCCTATAATCAGAGTTGTGAAGGTGACACCTTTGCAACAACCCATCCACTCCTCTTTTGTACAGAAAAGGTTCATCCCATACATAGAATTTGGCATCGTGGATAAACTTCTATCGTTGTTGGTATGTGAAATCAGATGGAATTGCCTCACCTAATTTGAAATTAGCAAAGTCATCAAACTAAGGTTCCTTGGTAATTGCAAAGATGTGTCATCAACGAATTGGTCTTGTATTGGTCTAGTGTTATCGTCCTCCTCCACTTTCTCCAATCGAGATAACTAGTCAGCTATAGTTTTCTATGATCCCTTCTTATCTCGGATCTCAATGTCGAGCTCTTGTAGTAATAGAATCCACCTGAGTAGCATGTGCTTCAATTCCTGCTTAGCAAACAAATACCTCAAGGCAGCATGATCTATGTAACAATAACTTTTGATCCTAATAAATAAGATTGAAATTTATCAAAAGCGTAAACTATAGCTAATAATTCTTTTTCAGTTGCGGCATAATTGTGTTGTGCATGATTCAAAACATGACTAGCGTAGTAGATTACATGCAACAACTTATCCTTTCTTTGTCCCACGACTGCCCCGATAGCATTATCACTAGCTTCACGGACGATTTCAAAAGGTAGTGACCAATCAAGTGCAGTGATAATGGGGCAGTTATCAACTTATGTTTCAAATTGTTAAAAGCATTCAAACAATCCTCATTGAACTTGAAATGTGTGTCTTTCACAAGTAGGTTTGCAAGCGGTTTTTCCATTTTTGAAAAGTCTTTTATAAATCTCCTATAAAATCCAGCATGGCCTAAAATGCTTCTAATGCCTTTTTCATTGGTATGAGGGGGAAGTTTTTCAATAACTTCAACTTTGGCCTTGTCAACCTCGATCCCCTTATGGGAGATTCAGTGGCCTAACATAATTCCCTCTCTTACCATAAAATGACATTTTTCCCAATTTAGGACCAAGTTAGAATTTTCACACCTTTCTAATACAAGAGATAGATTAATCAAACAATTATCAAAAGATTAACCAAAGACAAAAAAATCGTCCTTAAATACTTCGATATGTTTCTCAATCATAACAATGAATATGAACATCATGCACCTTTGAAAAGTGGTGGGAGCATTACACAGCCCAAACGACATCCGTCGATAAGCAAACACCCCACACAGACATGTAAATGTAGTTTTCTCTTGATCCTCAGGTGCTACATGAAACGCTCCATTTCATTAAAGTTTTTTATTTATTTATTTTTAATATTAATATTATTAATTAATTAAAATCAACTTTCCTCCAATTTCTTTTCCATCCCAATTTTCCGCCCTCTCGGCTACTTCACCCTCACCCCCATTTTTCAATTTTTTTTTTCTTTTATTTTCCTCTTCTTCTTCTCACTTAAAGCCAAGCTAGTCTCCTCAAATCTTAAACCCATAGGAAAGATTTACAAGTGCTTGGGGTATAATTTTTGAGTTAGGGTTTGTGCTCTAAGGAAGAAGAAGGGTACCCATTTCTTGAGAGTTGTTTATTGAGACTCTTTGAGGTAAATACACAACTCTAATCCTTGTAGGAATTCCTAGAAAAATGTAGTTTTGTTTAAAAATCTTATTTTATGCTTAGAGTAGATTTAAATGATTTTTATGGTTTCCTAAAGTTAGCTAAACTTTAGAATAATTTTTCTTAAGTCTTAAGAACATTTTTTTATACCTAGATTTGTCAGCTGAGGTCCTGTCAGCTACTCTAGGAGTTGTTGGAGAACAAATGTAGTCAATTCTTCATATTTGTGAGTTGACGACGGTCATTTTCATATATTTTTATAATGTTATAATTATTTTACTCGCTTTCTATGTTAAAGTATTTATTTAATAATTTGGGAAACACAACCTTTGAAATTTATCTCGATTTTGTCATTTATTTATTTTAATGGTCTTTGTTATATAATATTTTATTAGTTTAATTTACGTATATATTAAAAGTATTTAAATATTGAATTGTTATACGATTGAATATGTTTTCTATGAATTACGATGCAATGATTTTAAATACATGTTTTGGGAAATCGTTGGTATAATTATTAAATCGTTAACGGCGTTAGGTGCACCTAGTTACATCGTTTTCATTAGAGAGAGTAACCCATTAGATGGAGCCGCCCATATGAGAAATTTCATCTGTAGGAGGAGGGGGCTATCAACGAGATGTAAGCTCCCTAATTGACGTGTGATGATGCATTGTGGGATTGAGAGGAAAGGGCTATCCGTTAGATGGAGCCACCCCTAAGGGAATGGCCACCCTTAGTAGGAGAGGACGTCACCTTTAGGAGGAAAGGACTATTAATGAGATGAAATCGCTTCTTGATTATCAAGAATTTGTTATTTTACTTGTTTGATTTTCATGATGATTTTAATGTTATTCATTTTGATTTTGTTTCACTATAAATGAAAATTTTAATATTTCTATCTAAGCAACTAAATTATAAGTTTAATGGTTTTATTATGTCTATAACATAATCTCTATAAGATTTTAAAACAGTTATTCGTGCCTTTTTGTGTTTCCCTACTAGTTGATGGTGGTTGTTATCTCCTCGCTAAGTCTTCGTGACTTACCCCTTCATGTTGTTTATTTTTTTGAGATTCGCAGACAGCTGAGTAGCAAGCTGCTAGTAGATTCAAGTCTCGACCATATTTTTTTTTGGTAGGCCTATTTGGTTGAGGACCATTTTTTTGTAACGTCTGTTGAGTCTGATGTAATTTACAGCTATTTTGGAGTATTGAAAGTATTTTTTTTTTGGGAAATTTATTAAACAATTAGATTATGTCCCCTGAAATATGAATTGATTGAGTTAATACAGTGAACAATGATTTTATAAATTTGAGAATGTTGAATTTACAGAGGATACTCTGTCGAAATTTATAGAAAAAGTATATATATATTTTTTCGAATTGATTATTGAAAATGATTTAGGTGTTAAATTTTTAAGTTAGTTGATAGGCTTGCTAGGCTAGGAGTATAGCTTGTGCGTTGGTTACGGCGTTTAGTTTTTGGGTCGTGACAAATTTGGTATCAGAGCTCGATCGTAGGTCCTAATAGCTGCAAACATATGGTGATAATAGATTTTTGTTAGTAAGTTATGTACCCGGACACAACTTACATGCAAGGGCTATTAACACTCTATGAGAGTCTCATTTGTTGTCTGAATCTGTGTTTAAATTCATCATCACTACCTTTCCACATTTTCTTGTCGTCTTGTTCAATTTTTTATCAATGTTATTTGATTAGGAGAAAATGCCACCCAAGACTAGGAAATCCATGGGCAATCTTGCTCATAGGGAGTGTTGCCCGTTACATGGAACCGCCCCTTTGAGAAATGTCATTCGTAGGACAAGAGGGCCATCAACGAGATGTAAGCTCCCTAATTGATGCATGATGATGCGTTGCGGGATTGAGAGGAGAGGGTTATCCGTTAGATGGAGCCACCCCTCAGCGAAAGGCCATCCTTAGGAGGAAATGGCTATCAATGAGATGAAGTCGCCTCTTGATTCTCAAGAATTTGTAATTTTACTTGTTTGATTTTCATGATGATTTTAATGTTATTCATTTTGATTTCGTTTCGCTATAAATGAAATTTTTAATATTTCTATCTGAGCAACTTAATTATAAGTTTAATGGTTTTATTATGTGTATAACATAATCGCTACAAGATTGTAAAACAGTTATTCGTGCCTTTTTGTGTTTCCCTTCTAGTTGATGGTGGTTATTGTCTCCTCACTAAGTCTTTGTGACCTACCCCTTCATGTTGTTTATATTTTTTCAGATTCGCAGACAGCTGAGTAGCAAGCTATCAGTAGATTCAAGTCTCGACCATTTTTTTTTGGTAGGCCTATTTGATTGAGGACCATTTTTTTGTAATGTATGCGGAGTCTGGTGTAATTTACAACTATTTTGGAGTCTAGAAAGTATTCTTTTGGGAAATTTATTAAACAATTAAATTATGTCCCATGAAATATGAATTGATTGAGTTAATACAGTGAATAGTGATTTTATAAATTTGAGAATGTTGAAGTTACAGAGGATACTCTGTCGAAATTTATAGAAAAAGTATATATTTTTTTCGAAATGATTGTTGAAAATTATTTAGTTGTTAATTTTTTAAGTTAGTTGATAGGCTTGCTAGGCTAGGAGTATAGCTTGTGCGCTGGTTACGGCGTTTAGTTTTTGGTTTATGACACTATAACTATCTGATTGTATCCCAAGTAGCCATCTAGAAAGCAATAATACTCATGTCCAGCTAGTCACTCAAGCATTAGGTCAATGAAAGGGAGTGGGAAATGATCCTTCTGCTAGCATTGTTCAATCTTCTATAATCAGTACAAACTCTCCACCCTGTAACTGTTCTTGGAGGGATTAGCTCGTTCTTTTTGTTTGTGATGACAATTGTTCCCCCATTTTTTTGGTACCACTTGGACGCGACTCACCCAAGAGCTATCTGAGATGGGGTAAATGAGACCATCATCTAGGAGCTTTACCACTTCTTTCCTAATCACTTCTTTCATTTTCGGATTCAATCTTCTTTGGGGTTGCACAACTGGTTTGTGATTGTCCTCCATTAGGAATTTGTGCATACAAAAAGTCAGACTTATTCCCTTCAAGTCCTCAATGGACCAACCGATGTCACCCTTATACTTCTGCAAAATTCTCAACAACTTCTCTTCTCGTAAATCACTCAAACTTGCACTGATGATGGTTGGATTCTTAGGCCTTTAAGTCGAGTTATGGGCTTTAACATTGATTTGAACAATTTTGATACTCTTAACTTGTGATTTGGATTGTTGAAATGATATTTCTTGACTTAGTCTTTAATAGGGAACATTCAGAATGTTCTTTTGATAATTCTCCAATTCATTTTGATATTGAGTTTGAGGATTCTTTCAAGAACAACTTAAAGTAATAGGCTAAATTACATTTGTGGTCCTTTAACTTAATTTCAGGTAACGTTTTAGTCCTTTATCTTTTTTTTTTCCCGATTTAGTCATTTATTTTTAACAATATCAAATAAAGTATGAAAATATGAGTTTATTTGAAGATTTGCGTTACGAATTTGATGAAATTTGTATTATATTGAAGAATATAATTAATTTTATGAGTTTTGATTGAATTTTTGTATAAAAAAGGATAACATTGTTGAAATTTTAAAACATAAAATATCAAATTGTCACTTAAAATTAAAATAAAGGACCAAGTCGGGAAAAAAAAAAAGATAAAGGACTAAAACGTTACCTGAAATTAAGTTAAAGGACCACAGATGTAATTTAGCCTAAAGTAATATGTAAGACATGATAGTCTTGATTTCTTTTCATAGAGAGACGTGTGATTTTTGTATGAATATATTTGATCATCTATCATTGAATAAATCACTAAAAAACACAAGTTAAATAGTAATATAATCATAATTATAATTAGTGGTTAATTAACTATTTGTTTATCCTAAAAATAGTTGATTTGGAATTTTGTCTTAACAAATGTGACATGGTTCAAAAATCTGAGGAGTGAACCAAAGTTGTCGACTTTTAAAATACAAACACTAATTTTATGAATGGGTGAAAATAGAAGAACTAGTTAAAATAGAAGGACAAAAAATGTAGTTAAACCTTTTATAATAAAAGTAGTTGATTAAATTGATCATACTTTTAAAGAAAAAATGTTGCTTCTGATTGACATCAACTTTTATTTATATATATATATATATATAAAGTTATTGGTGTTACGCTTGAGAATAGTAAAAATTGACTATTTTTATTTTTCCGTAACAAGAGTTCTAACACACGCAAACACACACAAATAAGTTAATAAGTAAATCAACAGTATGTATATAAATAATTTTTATTGGCATGTGTTGTACCCATGTTAATTATCAAATTTTTATTTATTTATATGAGTTTTTTTTTTTAATCTAGAAAATTTAAAACATTCTAAAATTACTTAATTTATATAGTATTTGTTCAAAAGTAACTACAAATCAAATAGATGCGTAACAATAAAATTCAATAAATTAAAAAATAAAATTATGTTGTCAATTTTGAAAAATAAAATTAATAAAATTTTATTTACAAGATTATGTAAAAAACATTATAAATTAATAAGGCTTAATTATAGTTTTAGTCCCTCTATTTTTACCAATTCATGAAAATGATCCTCCTATTTCAAAATATGATATTTTTGGTCTCTTATTCGATTTTTATAGCTAAAAAATGGCATTCCGACGTACTTTTAAATAACGTGACACATGATACAATGATGTAGAATAATTAACATCCATGAAATCTCATTAAATCATTTTAAAACATAATTTTCAAATTTTTAAAATTCTCATTTTTGTAATTTAATTAATGACATAGTAATAATTAATTCATCTAAATAGTTATATATCATAAAATTGTGTAATTTAAATACGTTAAATCATCACTTCTGTTTCAAATATCTGAAAAATTGATAAAAAAAAAAATGTCAATTTTTAAAATGGAGGGACCAATTTCGTGAATTGATGCAAATAGAAGGATCAAACAAAGTTACGTCATATTTTACTATGTGTTGGTCTCATAATCAAGAGTAATTCAAATAAAGTTATTTTTTTTCATTTTATAAAATAAGTCAACTCTAACGTAATATTTTTTTTTAACTTCTAAGTTCTACCACCTCTAACATTCAAGAATAATTATTATTATTAATATGAGTTTTCTAATATTTCAAAGTTACTGATAACTTTCGAAATTGACTTCATTAACAAACTCAAAATTTAATAATCATGTAATGACCCTAAAGGCAAGGTCTATCAATCGGTAACTAGTATCACATCGGTTAAATTCATAATTTCAAACATATAATAGCCAACCAAAAGAAAAATTTATTTCTAACTATATTCACTATAACAAAAGAGCAAAAAATCAAAGTTATAAACACAAGTCCAATCAAAAGGTAATTAACAAAATCATTTCAAAAATTCAAATTAACTTAATTTTAAGACATACTTTCCTATTACATTTACTCACTAAATAGGAACTTAGAATCCACAATTCAACACAATTAGAGTAAAAAAAATAGTAAATAGTTAATTAGTAACTTCAAAAATAAGTACAATAATACAAAAGCATACATCACATAACACAATAATATAACAAACAAAAAACATGATAGTGAAAATAATTAATACACAAGAAAACACAATTGACACAACTGACATTTGACTCACATTGAACAGACACTCAACCCACTCGGTCTGATTGGACAAACCTGCTCTGATACCACAAATGTGACATCATAAACCCCAAAATAATATATATATATATATATATATATATATATATATATATAATAATTTATATAATATTCCTATAAAATTTGTAGCAGATAAATAAAATTTATTTCTAATAAAATAAAAACTTTTATTTTTAATTTAGGATATCACGTATCTCAAAAATAAAATAGAACACTTTAAACTTAATTTTTTTATTAAAATATTGCAATCTAGATAAGCTTGATTTAAGTATAATTAATTGATTTCATTCTAAAAACTAACTAGTACTTCTAAGGTTTTCATACAAAAATTCATTTCAAATTAAATAAGAAAATATAAATTACAACCCTTAGTTCCAGTATCACCTATCAGAGCGGGGTTTCTCCCAAATTTGAACTTCAAGACTCATTAACCTGTAACAACTGCGATTTCACAAACGCAGGGCCAAGCCAGACAAACACAAACAACGAAGGAGATGAGTTTTGAAATCATGTTAATAGTATAATATAAATAAGAAGAACACACAATTAATCATAAATAAAATGTATCATTAAAAAAACATTCTTCAAGGAAAAACATACCATTATAAAGTCAAAACCACTCTAGGAAAATCAATAAATTTCACTATAACATCAAGTCGTCTAAGAAAACAATCACAAGAAAATGCAATGTTATGCATGAGCTTAGACTCTACTTCACAATGTGGTACCATTCTAACTTTGAAATAATTTTTTAGGGGGCTTGATACTATGCCACCATCCCGTTGGATGGACAATTCAAATTGGTCATGTCCTCATAGATCCCCTCAACTCAACCCGAGACACATATATGTGACAATCAAGGTAAACATGTGTTGTGTGGTAGCTCCCGACATTTGAAGTGCTACCTCCAAGTCATCTAGTAATTCTCCACCCGAATACCTCCAAGGTCTAACAATCTTGCCTTAAGGCTCAACATGAGACTGCCACGATTAGACTCATTCAGTTGTACTTCCCCAAAATCACTAGGCTTGTCAGGCCCTACCTATATGATAACAAAATAATATCCACTTCACAAATTCTCAATATGTTTTCTCCCCTAGTTAGCTTAGACTACTCCATTAAGAGCATCATTTTTAGAAATCATCACTATCTCATCAACCATGGGGTACTTCAATATTCTCATCACAATTTTATAACATCATTAATCATACATAATCATGATCATCATATAAACTCATCACAATTTCAAAACATCACTATTATCAATCAAACATCATCATTATCATCACATAAACATATGTCATACAATGCACGCATCTTTTATTATCACATCACATAAATTTGTCTAATCAAACATATGCACATAATATCAGTAAACATCCAACATCACAACAATATCAAACATCAAATATCAAATACCACACAATTATTCAAAATTAAATCAATCAACATATTATAAACATTTCTATTCAACATTTTAATCTCACAATCCCAATTTTTTCATATTAATTAATTTATCTCTCAAAGGGCTACTGCTGTACGTAGCGAGCCCTGGATGAATTGTTGGGAAATACAGTTTTCCCGTTCATCTCACAATATATTATACTCATGAATTCAAACGCTCTCTCACCCCTTACCTTATTTAGACGCTTTCTCAAACACATAAATCAATGGAAATTTTCAACAGCAACTGTAGATCGACAACTGTACAACAAACAAATCCGAATAACGACGAGTTTACAAAATCGTTGAGACTTGAATGATAAATTATGATGAGCTTAAAAATAAATTTTAAATAATTAATAATAATTTTAGGAACAAATATGGATTCGAAACGATGAGAAAAAACTGCAGAAGAAGTCTCACTGACTCGTTAGAGCGCCTTAAGGGTCCGACGTCGACTTCACCAAAAAAATACAAATGAGTAGTGCTTTTTGAAAGTTTCAATGAGAGGAATCCAAAAATAATATTAGTTTTTTTAGACAACAAATGTGGTGATCAGAATTGGTCAAAAACAGCTCGCCCAAGGAAAGAAACGCAGCTGTTTCTGGTTGAACGGAGCCACGATCGTTAAAATTGATGCCAAAATGGATTCAGTGGTCGATTTTGTGTGGGATAGAGGTTGAGATCGTTTCAAAATGGCAAGGAATTGGTGGGGATGAATTTTAGGCAAAAAGGGTTTCTTTTGAGGATACGCGTGTTTTTTTCTTGCTGAGTAAGAGAAAGTCTGTTAGTGCAGATGGAAGGGTGCAGGTAGCAGATGTACAGGTCCATGAGTAAAACAAGCTGTAAGGCCCAACACAAGAGAGTCTAGTCTGTGTGTGACGCAGGAATGGAGGTGTAATGAGCAATTCATAAGTGTAGGAAAGAAAAAGCCCAACCAATAATATCCCAAATTAATATGCAGAAGTAGAAAATATGGGTGTAAACAGTCGTCTGGTACAAAATTCATTTTTTTTTTTTTTATTTCTAAAAGTCCTTAATATATAAATAGTTTATTTTACTTTTATAGAAACATTTCCCCAAAATACTCATTTTAACATAATATTATCTATCTTTAACATAGATAAATATAATTTTAACCAAAACTCTCATACTCAAAATAATAACTATGATTATTACTATAACATCTTTCAAAATAATCACATAAAAATACATCATCTTTATAGAATAGTCGAAATGATAAAATAAATAAATATTACATCAATAATGGATATTACTTACTAATTAAAAACAAATATGTGCAACTATATAAAAAAAAAATCAATACTAAAATCACTAATATATCAAGATAATTATTTGTAAAATAAATAATTAAAATAACATAAATTTATAAATAATTAAATATAATTATGTGTACACTTAACATCAGTCAAACATACAAGAAAATATCACATTAACTGTAACGCACATATACATGTAGAGTTGCCTAAAATCTTATTCTTTAAAATATCTACACTAAAATATTATTATTTATAGAAAAATATATAAAATAATAAAATATAATATTTGTTATATATATCACTTATTTAGTCAAATATATACAAAATTAGCGTATCATAGAAAACTCCCATATAACGAAAGTTAGTCATGAGGTTTATCCACATATATTCTAAAATAGTTTTAACACCAAATTAATTATCTAAAATCCTATTTCATTAAGAAAATATTTATTATAAAATTTGGGGTGTTATAGAATCAATACAAACCACCAACAAATCCAGAAACGAAGTTATAAGACTAATGAAACCTCTAGAACCGCCATTCCCAAACTGATATAACCCAAACACCAAATATAAATACAATGCAGGAGCGGTCGGGCATTCCATTGAAGATTGCCAAGCCCAAAAATGTAAAGTGAAAGAATTGATTAATGCAAAATGGCTTGTCGAGCCACATAAGTCCCTATGTCAATGTTATTGAAGATGTGGTAGACTAATGCTCAATTAAGAATATAGAACATGCGAAATATCATGCGAAAATGTTTTTTGTTGAGTTATGCAAGTTAAACTTGATTAAGACGATTATGAAAGGATCTTAGGCCAACTCCAAGGGGACCAAGTCCAATAATCGTCCAAGCACCAATCTGTTTTCCTTATGAAAGTACCAAGACGGTGCCATGGAATTATGAAGTCACATCCTATTTGGCCAATCATAAATCATGTTATAGCTCTAGACCTAAAGAAATTGATGTCAGCATGATTTCAAGGATTGCTGCGGTGACTAAGAGTGATCGAGTCTACGTCCCTGAACAACCTAGAAAAAAAAGGATCATGGAGAAAAAGAGAAATAAGCTCTAAATCATGCCATAAAAGGACCAGAGACTTGCAAAATGACAGTTGCCTAAAGAAGAAGCTAACAAATTTTTGAAGTTTATCAAGCAAAATGAATATAAGATAGTGGGTAAGCAAAATCAAACCTTTTCCAAGATATATGTTATTTCCTTGCTATTGAACTTTGAAGCACATAGAAGGGCATTGATGAATGTTTTAAACGAGGCTCATGTTACTCATGATGTCACTATCGAACAATTTAATGGAGTTGTTGGTAGCATCATCGCTAATAATTTTTTAGTTTTAGCAATGGCAAATTACCAACAGAGGGAACAGTGCATAATAAAGCACTACACGTCTATGTAAAGTGTCGTGATCATATTCTTGCACATGTGCTAGTTGATAATGGTTCATCATTGAATGTCATGTTGAAATTAAATCTCTCAGAACTATTTGTTGATGGAGCTTGTATGAAGCCCAATGTTATGGTGGTGAAAGCATTTGATGGACCAAGGAGACAAGTTGTTGGTGAGATTGACCTGCCGATTTTAATCGGACCCCATAACTTTGGAATAATAAATTGATAATAATATATGGGGAAGAAGATATGATAGTTAGTCATGTATCCTCTGTGGGCTAAACTGAAAACATGGAGACAGCCATAAAGACTTCTTCTCAAGCATTAGAAATTGCAAATGTTGTCTTCATGGATGAAGCAACTCGCTTAGCGAAACCAAAATTTTCTACCATATCATTGGAATAATATTTTCCAAACCTTTCAAAGCATCGGAATAATATTTGCCAAACCTTTTCCTCCAAATACGAGTTTCAATAATTGGAATATCATCAAGTTTCATGTGTTTTTTAATTCATGTTCAAAGTAATTTTGTCCTTCAACTCCTTTTACTCTATCCAAGGCTATAAGGATAACTAATTAGGACACATGTATTTCAATTCTATACATCTTATCAATAAATGCATTTGGAATTCTTCCACCGTTTTTTATTTCTATCTTGAAATGGCAATCTTTATTCATATTATCTTTTCTCCTTTTTTTCCCTCTTAATTTAAATAATGCAAAGTCAAAAAAATGAATCTGATGAAAATAGCAGCGCTAGAACCCCCTCTTGTAAATTTTGAATGCCCAACTAATCACGTTGATGAAGATTGTGAAGACGATTGTGAGCCTCCTCTAAAACTAGAAAGGCTAATAGAATAGGAAGCTAAGTTAATCCAGCCCTATCAAGAACTTGTTGAGGTGATCAATTTGAGAAATGAATGCAATAAAAAAGAAATTAAAATTGGTATGCCTATGAAAGGAAGTGAATGAGAAAAGTTGATTAAACTTTTATTTGACAATGTGGACGTCATTGCAAGGTCATATCAGGATATGTCTGGGCTAGATACTAATATAGTTGAATACAAGTTACCGCTTAAGCCCGAATGCGTTCCAATTAAACAAACTGAGGAGGATGAGACCTGATATGTCACTTAACATTAGAGAAAAGGGTCAAGAAGAAATTTGATGTTGGTTTCTTAGTAGTAGAAAAATATCTTCAATGGGTTGCTAATATTGTCCCGGTTCCAAAAAAAAATGGAAAAGTTCGAATGTGCATTGATTATGGGGATTTAAATAAAGTCAGTCCACACAATGCGGAACTTTCTGCAATAAAGTGATGACATTTGGATTGAAAAATGATGGGGCAACCTATCAAAGAGCAATGGTAACTTTGTTTCATGATGTAACACCCCGTTTTTCAAAGCGAGGGTATATTTTTTTTTTTAAAAGAAATTAAACTGAAACAGAGAAATAAACAAGAAAATGTCTTTGGATAAATAATTGAGTCATTATGATTTACAAAAGTAACCGAGACATTAAGAGATTCCCCCTCCTTAACGTCCAGTTAACTTAAACGGTTTTCAAAACAAAATATTAAGTAACCGAGACATTAAGAGATTCCCCCTCCTTAACGTCCAGTTAACTTAAACGGTTTTCAAAACAAAATATTAAGTAACCGAGACATTAAGAGATTCCCCCTCCTTAACGTCCAGTTAACTTAAACGGTTTTCAAAACAAAATATTAAGTAACCGAGACATTAAGAGATTCCCCCTCCTTAACGTCCAGTTAACTTAAACGGTTTTCAAAACAAAATATTAAGTAACCGAGACATTAAGAGATTCCCCCTCCTTAACGTCCAGTTAACTTAAACGGTTTTCAAAACAAAATATTAAGTAACCGAGACATTAAGAGATTCCCCCTCCTTAACGTCCAGTTAACTTAAACGGTTTTCAAAACAAAATGTTAAGTAACCGAGACATTAAGAGATTCCCCCTCCTTAACGTCCAGTTAACTTAAACGGTTTTCAAAACAAAATATTAAGTAACCGAGACATTAAGAGATTCCCCCTCCTTAACGTCCAGTTAACTTAAACGGTTTTCAAAACAAAATATTAAGTAACCGAGACATTAAGAGGTTCCCCCTCCTTAACGTCCAGTTAACTTAAACGGTTTTCAAAACAAAATATTAAGTAACCGAGACATTAAGAGATTCCCCCTCCTTAACGTCCAGTTAACTTAAACGGTTTTCAAAACAAAATATTAAGTAACCGAGACATTAAGAGATTCCCCCTCCTTAACGTCCAGTTAACTTAAACGGTTTTCAAAACAAAATATTAAGTAACCGAGACATTAAGAGATTCCCCATTCTTAACGCCCAGTTTACTTAAACGGTTTTCAAAACAAAATATTAAGTAACCGAGACATTAAGAGATTCCCCATTCTTAACGCCCAGTTTACTTAAACGGTTTTCAAAACAAAATATTAAGTAACCGAGACATTAAGAGATTCCCCCTCCTTAACGTCCAGTTAACTTAAACGGTTTTCAAAACAAAATATTAAGTAACCGAGACATTAAGAGATTCCCCATTCTTAACGCCCAGTTTACTTAAACGGTTTTCAAAACAAAATATTAAGTAACCGAGACATTAAGAGATTCCCCATTCTTAACGCCCAGTTTACTTAAACGGTTTTCAAAACAAAATATTAAGTAACCGAGACATTAAGAGGTTCCCCCTCCTTAACGTCCAGTTAACTTAAACGGTTTTCAAAACAAAATATTAAGTAACCGAGACATTAAGAGATTCCCCATTCTTAACGCCCAGTTTACTTAAACGGTTTTCAAAACAAAATATTAAGTAACCGAGACATTAAGAGATTCCCCATTCTTAACGCCCAGTTTACTTAAACGGTTTTCAAAACAAAATATTAAGTAACCGAGACATTAAGAGATTCCCCATTCTTAACGCCCAGTTTACTTAAACGGTTTTCAAAACAAAATATTAAGTAACCGAGACATTAAGAGATTCCCCATTCTTAACGCCCAGTTTACTTAAACGGTTTTCAAAACAAAATATTAAGTAACCGAGACATTAAGAGATTCCCCATTCTTAACGCCCAGTTTACTTAAACGGTTTTCAAAACAAAATATTAAGTAACCGAGACATTAAGAGATTCCCCCTCCTTAACGTCCAGTTAACTTAAACGGTTTTCAAAACAAAATATTAAGTAACCGAGACATTAAGAGATTCCCCATTCTTAACGCCCAGTTAACTTAAACGATTTTTCTTTAAAACAAAATATTAAGTAACCGAGGCATTAAGAGGTTCCCCCTCCTTAACGTCCAGTTAACTTAAACGGTTTTCAAAACAAAATATTAAGTAACCGAGACATTAAGAGATTCCCCATTCTTAACGCCCAGTTTACTTAAACGGTTTTCAAAACAAAATATTAAGTAACCGAGACATTAAGAGATTCCCCATTCTTAACGCCCAGTTTACTTAAACGGTTTTCAAAACAAAATGTTAAGTAACCGAGACATTAAGAGATTCCCCATTCTTAACGCCCAGTTAACTTAAACGATTTTTCTTTAAAACAAAATATTAAGTAACCGAGGCATTAAGAGGTTCCCCCTCCTTAACGTCCAGTTAACTTAAACGGTTTTCAAAACAAAATATTAAGTAACCGAGACATTAAGAGATTCCCCATTCTTAACGCCCAGTTTACTTAAACGGTTTTTAAAACAAAATATTAAGTAACCGAGACATTAAGAGATTCCCCATTCTTAACGCCCAGTTAACTTAAACGATTTTTCTTTAAAACAAAATATTAAGTAACCGAGACATTAAGAGATTCCCCCTCCTTAACGTCCAGTTAACTTAAACGGTTTTCAAAACAAAATATTAAGTAACCGAGACATTAAGAGATTCCCCCTCCTTAACGTCCAGTTAACTTAAACGGTTTTCAAAACAAAATGTTAAGTAACCGAGACATTAAGAGATTCCCCATTCTTAACGCCCAGTTAACTTAAACGATTTTTCACGAACAAACGCACATTAAGTAAACGAGACATTAAGAGATTCCCCATTCTTAATACTCATTTAACTTAATGGTTTTCAAATTCCACACAAAACAAACTCAAACAAATTCTCACATCAAAACATATCAATTCATTTATTCACAAATCCAACCATACACATATCAAATTTCATTTACTCATAATCACACACAATGACATTCAAATTCATTTACCACGAAACATTCATCACTATAAACAAAACCTAACTCTAAGGTTTTACCCATAACGCCCTAGTTTCGTTTTTCCCCAAATCGATACATTTAACCCTAATAAATTCCTTCCCACACAACTACAGGTAAGTCCCTAATGCAAGCTAGAAGTTTGGAAGGAGCCCTTACCTCAACGTTAGCTTTAACGGACGTTTCCGGTACCGTGAGTAATTCCGGTAAAATCTCCGCTCGCAACTTCGCCTCCAAATAGGTCCCCTAGCACCGTAGCGTGGTAGTGAGCAACCTTCCCTTCTGACTCTTCGCGAAACGAAGCTTGGATCTTGAAGAAACGGAGAGGTTTGTGTTTGGATCTCAAAAACCGTTTTTCTTCGTTTTCGAAACAAAGGGGAAGAATGGAGTTGCAAAAACCTTGATCTAACTCTCCCCCAACCTTGGGTTACTAGTTTTGAAGAAAAGAAAGCGACGAAACTGAAAATGGGAGAAAGGAGGGAAAAGCTTCGCGGTCGAACAGAGGAAGGAGATGGAAAATTCTAATTTTCCTTCCTTTCTTTTTCTTTCCTTTCTTTTTCCTTTCTTCCTTTTTCCTTCCTTCCTTTATATACTATTTTCTTTTCCTTTTCCTTCCTTCTAGTTTTCCTTTCTTTTTCCCTCCAAACAAACATATATAAATATAATAAATATAACTTAACAAATATCTCAAAATCTAGATATTTATTAAATTACCGGTTCACCCGAAACGCCTTAAATTAACCGTAAAGTATTTTCCGCAGTTAAATTCAATTTATTTATCGACGAGAAATTCTAATTGGCATCGAAATATCTTTTTGATTAAAAAACTCCAAAATATTATTAACTTTGGCTTAAAAGCCTCCGAGCCAAAATCCAAAATATACCAAAAATACATAAAAGGGTACTTTAAACTTACGGGTCTTACACATGACATGGTGCATAAGGAGATAGAGGTTTATGTGGATGATATTATGGCAAAATCTCGCACCGAAGAAGATCATGTTGTTAACCTTCAAAATTTGTTTGTGCGACTAAAGAAGTTCAGACTTCGTTTAAACCCTGTTAAATGAACTTTCGGTGTGAGGTCAGACAAGTTACTTGGATTTATTGTTAGTCAAAAAGGGGTAGAAACAGACCCTGATAAGGTAAAATTAATACAAAAAATGTTGGCTCCACCTCCAATCTTGGTGTCTCCAGTTCTTGAGAAACCGCCTAATGTACATAATAGTACTTGACAGATCAATGGGTTGTGTACTTGGGAAACATGATGAATCTGGTAAGAAGGAGTACGCCATTTATTATTTGAGCAAAAGGTTCACTTATTGTGAAACAAGGTATTCAATACTAGAACGAACATGTTGCGCATGAGCATTGGCTGCTCGTCGATTAAGGTAATACATGTTATGTCGTACAACTTGGTTGGTGTCTAAAATGGACCCAATAATGTACATTTTTAAGAAACCTGCTCTTACAGGAAGGATTTCCCGTTGGCAGATGTGATTTTCAGAATACGACTCGGTGTATGTTACATAGAAGGCTATCAAAGGAACCTGTAGAAGACTATCAATCAATGCAATGTAAATTCTTGTGCAAATGTGACGAGGAGCGTTGTAAGACCCATAATTTTAAAGTACCATTTATGTATTTTTGGTGTATTTTGGATTTTGGCTCGGAGGCTTTTAAGCCAAAGTTAATAATATTTTGGAGTTTTATAATCAAAAAGATATTGTGATGTCAATTAAAATTTCTCGTCGATAAATAAATTGAAATTAACTGCGGTGAATCCTTTACGGATAATTTTATGCGTTTCGGGCAAAACGGTAATTTAACAAATATCTAGATATTTTGAGATATTTGTTAACTTATATTTATTATCTATATATGTTTGGTTGGAGGGAAAAAGAAAGGAAAACTAGAAGGAAGGAAAAGGAAAAGAAAAGAGTATATAAAGGAAAGAAGGAAAAAGGAAGAAAGGAAAAACAAAGGAAAGAAAAAGAAAGGAAGGAAAATTGGAATTTTCCATCTTCTTCCTCTGATCAACCGTGAACCACTTTTCTCTCCTTCGCCCGTTTTCATTTTCGTCGCTTTCTTTTCTTCAAAACTAGTAACCCAAGGTTGGGTGAGAGTTAGATCAAGGTTTTCGCAACTCCACTCTTCCTCTTTAATTCGAAAACAAAGAAAAACGGTATTTGAGATCCAAAATATGACTGTTTGCTTAACGTTTTGTTTTGAAAATCATTAAGTTAAATCGGTATTGAGAACGGGGAATCTCTTAATGACTTATTTAATTAATGTTGTTTGAAAGTCGTTTCGGTAAATGAGTATTAAGAATGGGGAATCTCTTAATATGACTGTTTGCTTAACGTTTTGTTTTGAAAATCATTAAGTTAAATCGGTATTGAGAACGGGGAATCTCTTAATGACTTATTTAATTAATGTTGTTTGAAAGTCGTTTCGGTAAATGAGTATTAAGAATGGGGAATCTCTTAATATGACTGTTTGCTTAACGTTTTGTTTTGAAAATCATTAAGTTAAATCGGTATTAAGAACGGGGAATCTCTTAATGACTTATTTAATTAATGTTGTTTGAAAGTCGTTTCGGTAAATGAGTATTAAGAATGGGGAATCTCTTAATATGACTGTTTGCTTAACGTTTTGTTTTGAAAATCATTAAGTTAAATCGGTATTAAGAACGGGGAATCTCTTAATGACTTATTTAATTAATGTTGTTTGAAAGTCGTTTCGGTAAATGAGTATTAAGAATGGGGAATCTCTTAATATGACTGTTTGCTTAACGTTTTGTTTTGAAAATCATTAAGTTAAATCGGTATTGAGAACGGGGAATCTCTTAATGACTTATTTAATTAATGTTGTTTGAAAGTCGTTTCGGTAAATGAGTATTAAGAATGGGGAATCTCTTAATATGACTGTTTGCTTAACGTTTTGTTTTGAAAATCATTAAGTTAAATCGGTATTGAGAACGGGGAATCTCTTAATGACTTATTTAATTAATGTTGTTTGAAAGTCGTTTCGGTAAATGAGTATTAAGAATGGGGAATCTCTTAATATGACTGTTTGCTTAACGTTTTGTTTTGAAAATCATTAAGTTAAATCGGTATTGAGAACGGGGAATCTCTTAATGACTTATTTAATTAATGTTGTTTGAAAGTCGTTTCGGTAAATGAGTATTAAGAATGGGGAATCTCTTAATATGACTGTTTGCTTAACGTTTTGTTTTGAAAATCATTAAGTTAAATCGGTATTAAGAACGGGGAATCTCTTAATGACTTATTTAATTAATGTTGTTTGAAAGTCGTTTCGGTAAATGAGTATTAAGAATGGGGAATCTCTTAATATGACTGTTTGCTTAACGTTTTGTTTTGAAAATCATTAAGTTAAATCGGTATTAAGAACGGGGAATCTCTTAATGACTTATTTAATTAATGTTGTTTGAAAGTCGTTTCGGTAAATGAGTATTAAGAATGGGGAATCTCTTAATATGACTGTTTGCTTAACGTTTTGTTTTGAAAATCATTAAGTTAAATCGGTATTGAGAACGGGGAATCTCTTAATGACTTATTTAATTAATGTTGTTTGAAAGTCGTTTCGGTAAATGAGTATTAAGAATGGGGAATCTCTTAATATGACTGTTTGCTTAACGTTTTGTTTTGAAAATCATTAAGTTAAATCGGTATTGAGAACGGGGAATCTCTTAATGACTTATTTAATTAATGTTGTTTGAAAGTCGTTTCGGTAAATGAGTATTAAGAATGGGGAATCTCTTAATATGACTGTTTGCTTAACGTTTTGTTTTGAAAATCATTAAGTTAAATCGGTATTGAGAACGGGGAATCTCTTAATGACTTATTTAATTAATGTTGTTTGAAAGTCGTTTCGGTAAATGAGTATTAAGAATGGGGAATCTCTTAATATGACTGTTTGCTTAACGTTTTGTTTTGAAAATCATTAAGTTAAATCGGTATTAAGAACGGGGAATCTCTTAATGACTTATTTAATTAATGTTGTTTGAAAGTCGTTTCGGTAAATGAGTATTAAGAATGGGGAATCTCTTAATATGACTGTTTGCTTAACGTTTTGTTTTGAAAATCATTAAGTTAAATCGGTATTAAGAACGGGGAATCTCTTAATGACTTATTTAATTAATGTTGTTTGAAAGTCGTTTCGGTAAATGAGTATTAAGAATGGGGAATCTCTTAATATGACTGTTTGCTTAACGTTTTGTTTTGAAAATCATTAAGTTAAATCGGTATTGAGAACGGGGAATCTCTTAATGACTTATTTAATTAATGTTGTTTGAAAGTCGTTTCGGTAAATGAGTATTAAGAATGGGGAATCTCTTAATATGACTGTTTGCTTAACGTTTTGTTTTGAAAATCATTAAGTTAAATCGGTATTGAGAACGGGGAATCTCTTAATGACTTATTTAATTAATGTTGTTTGAAAGTCGTTTCGGTAAATGAGTATTAAGAATGGGGAATCTCTTAATATGACTGTTTGCTTAACGTTTTGTTTTGAAAATCATTAAGTTAAATCGGTATTGAGAACGGGGAATCTCTTAATGACTTATTTAATTAATGTTGTTTGAAAGTCGTTTCGGTAAATGAGTATTAAGAATGGGGAATCTCTTAATATGACTGTTTGCTTAACGTTTTGTTTTGAAAATCATTAAGTTAAATCGGTATTAAGAACGGGGAATCTCTTAATGACTTATTTAATTAATGTTGTTTGAAAGTCGTTTCGGTAAATGAGTATTAAGAATGGGGAATCTCTTAATATGACTGTTTGCTTAACGTTTTGTTTTGAAAATCATTAAGTTAAATCGGTATTAAGAACGGGGAATCTCTTAATGACTTATTTAATTAATGTTGTTTGAAAGTCGTTTCGGTAAATGAGTATTAAGAATGGGGAATCTCTTAATATGACTGTTTGCTTAACGTTTTGTTTTGAAAATCATTAAGTTAAATCGGTATTGAGAACGGGGAATCTCTTAATGACTTATTTAATTAATGTTGTTTGAAAGTCGTTTCGGTAAATGAGTATTAAGAATGGGGAATCTCTTAATATGACTGTTTGCTTAACGTTTTGTTTTGAAAATCATTAAGTTAAATCGGTATTGAGAACGGGGAATCTCTTAATGACTTATTTAATTAATGTTGTTTGAAAGTCGTTTCGGTAAATGAGTATTAAGAATGGGGAATCTCTTAATATGACTGTTTGCTTAACGTTTTGTTTTGAAAATCATTAAGTTAAATCGGTATTGAGAACGGGGAATCTCTTAATGACTTATTTAATTAATGTTGTTTGAAAGTCGTTTCGGTAAATGAGTATTAAGAATGGGGAATCTCTTAATATGACTGTTTGCTTAACGTTTTGTTTTGAAAATCATTAAGTTAAATCGGTATTAAGAACGGGGAATCTCTTAATGACTTATTTAATTAATGTTGTTTGAAAGTCGTTTCGGTAAATGAGTATTAAGAATGGGGAATCTCTTAATATGACTGTTTGCTTAACGTTTTGTTTTGAAAATCATTAAGTTAAATCGGTATTAAGAACGGGGAATCTCTTAATGACTTATTTAATTAATGTTGTTTGAAAGTCGTTTCGGTAAATGAGTATTAAGAATGGGGAATCTCTTAATATGACTGTTTGCTTAACGTTTTGTTTTGAAAATCATTAAGTTAAATCGGTATTGAGAACGGGGAATCTCTTAATGACTTATTTAATTAATGTTGTTTGAAAGTCGTTTCGGTAAATGAGTATTAAGAATGGGGAATCTCTTAATATGACTGTTTGCTTAACGTTTTGTTTTGAAAATCATTAAGTTAAATCGGTATTGAGAACGGGGAATCTCTTAATGACTTATTTAATTAATGTTGTTTGAAAGTCGTTTCGGTAAATGAGTATTAAGAATGGGGAATCTCTTAATATGACTGTTTGCTTAACGTTTTGTTTTGAAAATCATTAAGTTAAATCGGTATTGAGAACGGGGAATCTCTTAATGACTTATTTAATTAATGTTGTTTGAAAGTCGTTTCGGTAAATGAGTATTAAGAATGGGGAATCTCTTAATATGACTGTTTGCTTAACGTTTTGTTTTGAAAATCATTAAGTTAAATCGGTATTAAGAACGGGGAATCTCTTAATGACTTATTTAATTAATGTTGTTTGAAAGTCGTTTCGGTAAATGAGTATTAAGAATGGGGAATCTCTTAATATGACTGTTTGCTTAACGTTTTGTTTTGAAAATCATTAAGTTAAATCGGTATTAAGAACGGGGAATCTCTTAATGACTTATTTAATTAATGTTGTTTGAAAGTCGTTTCGGTAAATGAGTATTAAGAATGGGGAATCTCTTAATATGACTGTTTGCTTAACGTTTTGTTTTGAAAATCATTAAGTTAAATCGGTATTGAGAACGGGGAATCTCTTAATGACTTATTTAATTAATGTTGTTTGAAAGTCGTTTCGGTAAATGAGTATTAAGAATGGGGAATCTCTTAATATGACTGTTTGCTTAACGTTTTGTTTTGAAAATCATTAAGTTAAATCGGTATTGAGAACGGGGAATCTCTTAATGACTTATTTAATTAATGTTGTTTGAAAGTCGTTTCGGTAAATGAGTATTAAGAATGGGGAATCTCTTAATATGACTGTTTGCTTAACGTTTTGTTTTGAAAATCATTAAGTTAAATCGGTATTGAGAACGGGGAATCTCTTAATGACTTATTTAATTAATGTTGTTTGAAAGTCGTTTCGGTAAATGAGTATTAAGAATGGGGAATCTCTTAATATGACTGTTTGCTTAACGTTTTGTTTTGAAAATCATTAAGTTAAATCGGTATTAAGAACGGGGAATCTCTTAATGACTTATTTAATTAATGTTGTTTGAAAGTCGTTTCGGTAAATGAGTATTAAGAATGGGGAATCTCTTAATATGACTGTTTGCTTAACGTTTTGTTTTGAAAATCATTAAGTTAAATCGGTATTAAGAACGGGGAATCTCTTAATGACTTATTTAATTAATGTTGTTTGAAAGTCGTTTCGGTAAATGAGTATTAAGAATGGGGAATCTCTTAATATGACTGTTTGCTTAACGTTTTGTTTTGAAAATCATTAAGTTAAATCGGTATTGAGAACGGGGAATCTCTTAATGACTTATTTAATTAATGTTGTTTGAAAGTCGTTTCGGTAAATGAGTATTAAGAATGGGGAATCTCTTAATATGACTGTTTGCTTAACGTTTTGTTTTGAAAATCATTAAGTTAAATCGGTATTGAGAACGGGGAATCTCTTAATGACTTATTTAATTAATGTTGTTTGAAAGTCGTTTCGGTAAATGAGTATTAAGAATGGGGAATCTCTTAATATGACTGTTTGCTTAACGTTTTGTTTTGAAAATCATTAAGTTAAATCGGTATTGAGAACGGGGAATCTCTTAATGACTTATTTAATTAATGTTGTTTGAAAGTCGTTTCGGTAAATGAGTATTAAGAATGGGGAATCTCTTAATATGACTGTTTGCTTAACGTTTTGTTTTGAAAATCATTAAGTTAAATCGGTATTAAGAACGGGGAATCTCTTAATGACTTATTTAATTAATGTTGTTTGAAAGTCGTTTCGGTAAATGAGTATTAAGAATGGGGAATCTCTTAATATGACTGTTTGCTTAACGTTTTGTTTTGAAAATCATTAAGTTAAATCGGTATTAAGAACGGGGAATCTCTTAATGACTTATTTAATTAATGTTGTTTGAAAGTCGTTTCGGTAAATGAGTATTAAGAATGGGGAATCTCTTAATATGACTGTTTGCTTAACGTTTTGTTTTGAAAATCATTAAGTTAAATCGGTATTGAGAACGGGGAATCTCTTAATGACTTATTTAATTAATGTTGTTTGAAAGTCGTTTCGGTAAATGAGTATTAAGAATGGGGAATCTCTTAATATGACTGTTTGCTTAACGTTTTGTTTTGAAAATCATTAAGTTAAATCGGTATTGAGAACGGGGAATCTCTTAATGACTTATTTAATTAATGTTGTTTGAAAGTCGTTTCGGTAAATGAGTATTAAGAATGGGGAATCTCTTAATATGACTGTTTGCTTAACGTTTTGTTTTGAAAATCATTAAGTTAAATCGGTATTGAGAACGGGGAATCTCTTAATGACTTATTTAATTAATGTTGTTTGAAAGTCGTTTCGGTAAATGAGTATTAAGAATGGGGAATCTCTTAATATGACTGTTTGCTTAACGTTTTGTTTTGAAAATCATTAAGTTAAATCGGTATTAAGAACGGGGAATCTCTTAATGACTTATTTAATTAATGTTGTTTGAAAGTCGTTTCGGTAAATGAGTATTAAGAATGGGGAATCTCTTAATATGACTGTTTGCTTAACGTTTTGTTTTGAAAATCATTAAGTTAAATCGGTATTAAGAACGGGGAATCTCTTAATGACTTATTTAATTAATGTTGTTTGAAAGTCGTTTCGGTAAATGAGTATTAAGAATGGGGAATCTCTTAATATGACTGTTTGCTTAACGTTTTGTTTTGAAAATCATTAAGTTAAATCGGTATTGAGAACGGGGAATCTCTTAATGACTTATTTAATTAATGTTGTTTGAAAGTCGTTTCGGTAAATGAGTATTAAGAATGGGGAATCTCTTAATATGACTGTTTGCTTAACGTTTTGTTTTGAAAATCATTAAGTTAAATCGGTATTGAGAACGGGGAATCTCTTAATGACTTATTTAATTAATGTTGTTTGAAAGTCGTTTCGGTAAATGAGTATTAAGAATGGGGAATCTCTTAATATGACTGTTTGCTTAACGTTTTGTTTTGAAAATCATTAAGTTAAATCGGTATTGAGAACGGGGAATCTCTTAATGACTTATTTAATTAATGTTGTTTGAAAGTCGTTTCGGTAAATGAGTATTAAGAATGGGGAATCTCTTAATATGACTGTTTGCTTAACGTTTTGTTTTGAAAATCATTAAGTTAAATCGGTATTAAGAACGGGGAATCTCTTAATGACTTATTTAATTAATGTTGTTTGAAAGTCGTTTCGGTAAATGAGTATTAAGAATGGGGAATCTCTTAATATGACTGTTTGCTTAACGTTTTGTTTTGAAAATCATTAAGTTAAATCGGTATTGAGAACGGGGAATCTCTTAATGACTTATTTAATTAATGTTGTTTGAAAGTCGTTTCGGTAAATGAGTATTAAGAATGGGGAATCTCTTAATATGACTGTTTGCTTAACGTTTTGTTTTGAAAATCATTAAGTTAAATCGGTATTGAGAACGGGGAATCTCTTAATGACTTATTTAATTAATGTTGTTTGAAAGTCGTTTCGGTAAATGAGTATTAAGAATGGGGAATCTCTTAATATGACTGTTTGCTTAACGTTTTGTTTTGAAAATCATTAAGTTAAATCGGTATTAAGAACGGGGAATCTCTTAATGACTTATTTAATTAATGTTGTTTGAAAGTCGTTTCGGTAAATGAGTATTAAGAATGGGGAATCTCTTAATATGACTGTTTGCTTAACGTTTTGTTTTGAAAATCATTAAGTTAAATCGGTATTAAGAACGGGGAATCTCTTAATGACTTATTTAATTAATGTTGTTTGAAAGTCGTTTCGGTAAATGAGTATTAAGAATGGGGAATCTCTTAATATGACTGTTTGCTTAACGTTTTGTTTTGAAAATCATTAAGTTAAATCGGTATTAAGAACGGGGAATCTCTTAATGACTTATTTAATTAATGTTGTTTGAAAGTCGTTTAAGTTAAATGGGTATTAAAAATGGGGAATCTTTTAATACCTCGGTTTACTTAATGTGTATTTGAGGAAAATGTTTAAGTTAACTGGGCGTTGAGAATGGGGAATCTCTTAATGTCTCGGTTACTTAACTATCGTTTTTGAAAATCGTTTCGGTAAATGAGTATTAAGAATGGGGAATCTCTTAATATGACTGTTTGCTTAACGTTTTGTTTTGAAAATCATTAAGTTAAATCGGTATTAAGAACGGGGAATCTCTTAATGACTTATTTAATTAATGTTGTTTGAAAGTCGTTTAAGTTAAATGGGTATTAAAAATGGGGAATCTTTTAATACCTCGGTTTACTTAATGTGTATTTGAGGAAAATGTTTAAGTTAACTGGGCGTTGAGAATGGGGAATCTCTTAATGTCTCGGTTACTTAACTATCGTTTTTGAAAATCGTTTCGGTAAATGAGTATTAAGAATGGGGAATCTCTTAATATGACTGTTTGCTTAACGTTTTGTTTTGAAAATCATTAAGTTAAATCGGTATTAAGAACGGGGAATCTCTTAATGACTTATTTAATTAATGTTGTTTGAAGGTCGTTTAAGTTAAATGGGTATTAAAAATGGGGAATCTTTTAATATCTGCATTTGCTTAACGATTGTTGTGAATGGAGTCTGTGTATGCTCATGCATTTCATTTGGTAAATTGTGTCGACCCGTGATAGGTGACACCTTGGTAAACTGTACGGACCCGTGATAGGTTGTACGTTTGCGATTTATATTTTAGTAAATCGTGTTGACCCGTGATAGGTGACACCTCGGTAAACTGTACTGACCCGTGATAGGTGGTACGTTTACGATTTACGTTTTTGGTGAATTGTGCTGACCCGTGATAGGTGGCACCTCGGTAAACAGTACTGGTCTGTGATAGGCGGTACGTTTACGATTCCCGCTTTTTCTTTTAGTAAATCGTGTTGACCCGTGATAGGTGACACCATGGTAACTGTACTGACCCGTGATAGGTGGTACATTTACGATTTACATTTTTGGTGGATTGTGCTGACCCGTGATAGGTGGCACCTCGGTAAACAGTACTGGTCTGTGATAGGCGGTACGTTTACGATTCCCGCTTTTTCTTTTAGTAAATCGTGTTGACCCGTGATAGGTGACACCATGGTAACTGTACTGACCCGTGATAGGTGGTACATTTACGATTCCCGCTTTTTCTTTTAGTAAATCGTGTTGACCCGTGATAGGTGACACCATGGTAACTGTACTGACCCGTGATAGGTGGTACATTTACGATTTCCGCTTTTTCTTTTAGTAAATCGTGTTGACCCGTGATAGGTGACACCTCGGTAAACTGTACTGACCCGTGATAGGTGGTACGTTTATGATTTACGCATTTTAGTAAATCGTGCTGACCCGTGATAGGTGGCACCTCGGTAATTGGTACTTTGGCCTGCGATAGGCGGTACGATTATGATTTACGGCCCTTCGAGGAGGGTTTTGGTTTGGAATTCCGAGTCCATGCATTTTGGCATATACGCATTGCATTAGGGTGCTTGGCACGCGAGTCGTGGTTGATTTGAGTTTTATGATTAAGTGATTTGAATTTGAGTCGTTGTGGTAATTGCGTTGAAAATGCTAAGTGTTATGTGTTGATTGTTGTGTGTAAGTATGATGGTTATCGAGATCCCAATTGCCGTGGTAATTGCGTTGAAAATGCTAAGTGTTATGTGTTGATTGTTGTGTGTAAGTATGATGGTTATCGAGATCCCAATTGCCGTGGTAATCGTGTAGGAATTGCTAAGTGTTAGGTTGTGAACTTGATTAGGAATGACTTGAGTAAATGCATGAATTTTTGGAAAAACGATCAGGGAAATCGATTTCCCAATCGATTGGATGAGTTGCAGGAAGTTCACTATTTTAACCTAATCGATTTGCCAATCGATTGTATAAATATGTCTTTCAAAATCTTTTAAGAAATCGATTTGGAAATCGATTGGCAGAGAGGCAGGAACTCAGCAAAACTGCCAAAATCGATTTGGAAATCGATTTGGCAACACAGGGACTCATCAGAACTGACAAAATCGACTTAGAAATCGATTTGGTCATGCAAAAACTCAGCAGAACTGACCAAATCGATTTGGCAATCGATTGGCTCAGCAAAAGTCCTTATTTTGAGTTAGATAATCGATTTCTCAATTGATTTATCAATGTTTTGGTCAGTTATGTATTACTTGATGGTTTAAGAACTTCATTTTGAGTTCATTGTTAATTGACAAGCATTATATGAACTTTTAGCATATGGAAAATCCTTTTAAGGTGCATGCTTAGTTGAAAAGTTGTTTTGAGCATTTAAAAACTTAATTGCTATGTGTTAACTGTTATTTTTTTTGGTTGGTGACCCTTTACAATTATTGTGGAAATTTGGGCTTTGCCCTCAAATGAGAGTCAGGACGATCCTATCGGTTCGTACCCTACGGACGGGAATGGAGATGGGAACGCGTGATTGCAGTTACATTAGGAGGATCTCACGGGGCGCGTGGAGATACTCAGGGTGTATAGCTTTTTGGTAGGATGATCAGATTAGGATGATGTATAGGAACTAGGTGTCCTTCTTTTTGGATTGGAGTATTTTTAGTTTGGAAAACTGTACTTATACTAATATTGTCAGTTTGACTTTTTACTTGAATGGGTTCCATGTACCATTTGTTGTTGTGTAAATGTTTTGGATTTATAATTGGAGAAACTCATCCGCTGTTTGTAAATTATAATGACTCAATTATTTATCCAAAGGCATTTCCTGATTTAATTCTCTGTTTTATTTTAATTCCTTTTGAAAAAAAAAATATACCCTCGCTTTGAAAAATGGGGTGTTACAAGCGTGGTGGTCAAATTTATCAAAAGAGAATTGATTTGTCGATATATAGTTTGCCAAATAAGATTCTCACTAATAACACAACCAATCTGAATAACAAAATGATGAAAGAGTTGTGTGATAGTTTCAAAATTCAGCATCATAATTCTTCTCCATATCTTTCAAAAATGAATGGGGTTGTAGAAGTAATAAATAAGAATATCAAGAAAGCGTTACAAAAGATGATAGAGACATATAGGGATTGATATGAAATGCTTCCCTTTTCATTACATGGCTATAGAACTTCTGTTCACACCTCAACATGGGGCAGAGTGGGTTCAATCACGGTTTGACCAATTGAATCTCGTAGAAGAAAAAAGAATGATAGTTTTGTGTCATGGTCAACTATATCAAAAAAGACTTAAAAAACCCACAAAAAAAGGTGCTTCCTCGAGAGTTTCAAGAAGAAGACTTAGTGTTAAAGAAAATATTTCCCATAAAAAAATAAGATTCTCGTGGAAAATGGACCTTGAACTACAAGGGATCATATATTGTGAAAAAAGGCTTTCTCTAGAGGAGCTCTAATACTCGCAAAAATAGATGCAGAGGAGTTTCCACTTCCACTAAATTCAGATGTAATTAAAAAATATAATGCTTGAAAAAACACGAAAACAAAAAAAGATTAAAAAACTGATTGTAAAATAGGCTCTCTAGGTTGAAATCTTGAAAAGGCAATAGCATTTATTGAAATCTTTAGAGCATCCCGATGAATTAAAAACTTGAAAAAGTTAGGGATATATACATATATATGTAAGAATCAAGTGGTTTAAATTGGGGATTTTATTATTCTTGGAAACTGGCCAAAAGGAGTCCTATATTATAAGAATGACTAGCATTTGCTATCCCTCCAACTAAAGCTAAACACATTCATCCAAACATTGTAACCCTAATTGTTTTGCTCTCAATGTAATGAATGTACTTTTTCCAATGTTGTCATTCGATATTGTACATTACACTTTTTCTAAACTAATTCAATTTCATAGTTGTTTGTCCTAGCATTTTTAAAATGTTGCTTAATGATAATAAATGTTGGAATTTGAAATATGTGGAAATATAAAAAAATATTTTAAATATTTTAACGCTTGAAAAATATATACACGGGAATTTGATACATTTTCAACATATATGGGGGCAAAAAAAAAATGAGAGAGTAATCATTTGAAATCGAATTTGCTTCACCTTGAAAAAAAGGGTTACAAGAGAAGTACTAGAGTCATCATACAAAAAGCTGTTGAATTTAGACAAAATTTAGGTCTTATATTAAATTAATCTTTTACAACGATAATATTTATATTTTCTAATTCTAATAAAACATAATTAAATAGGGGCAGCTGTACGATAATATTCATATAGTTCTAGTTCTAGTAATATGTTTAATAAACATGCAATTATTATTATTATTTTTAATGCACTTTACAATCAGAAATCAAGGTTTGGCAAGTAATAACAAATTGATTTTGATTCACACACAAATATCATAATCAAAATACAAGATCTATATGAATATACTTAATGTCTGGTCATATGCAATTGAGATGATAAGCAAAAATGATCACCAAAATTCAACTTCAATCAATTTCACAGAAAGGAAAAAATTTCAACGTACAAATAAGCCATTGGAAGTTCGAATTAACTTAGAAAAATATAAAGATAAATTACATCTTCTTTCGAATTTCAACTTGATGGTTTTTCCGTTATGATTTTATTGTTATATGCTTTGATCAATTGAAGCTTCATTCATGATGATAAAAATAACAGTAGACCAATTAAAAATAATTCAAAGAAATAATGTAGTATATTTAATAAATATTTTACAATTATTATTATTAAATATAAAACACAACCTTTGTACAAAATATGAGTTCATAGTTAGTTCTTATTACATTACACCAAAAACATAATAAAATAAAAACAAAAATTATCCTCTACTGCAGCATAACCCCTCCCCTTTTTCAAATTTCTTCATTATCTTCCTTTGTCTTAAAAAGATTATTATTTTCACTACTTCTATACTCAATAAAAAAAAAATGAGTTACAGTTTCCCTACTTATATGAGATTGCTTGATTTTGTTGCAAAACAATAAATAAATTAAAACATAACTTAATTTTATCTCATTGACCCAAATATTCATCACTTTAGTCTATAAATTGAGACAAAAAATCAATCAAAAGAGAGACTATTTTTGGGAGAGTTATGATACAAACAAAAACACCTAAAAAGAAGAAGAAGAAAACAAGCAGAGTAATAGCAAAGAAAAACAAACAGGAAGAAGAGTTAAGGTATGTTGTTTTTCCTCTTTGCATTATAATCACTCTATTATTATACAAATGTAATGTTTTGATATAAGATGAGTTATGAATTAGAAAAATAAATAAATTTATCGTAATATGAATGTAAGGTTCTGATCTCCTTCTCCCTCTAAGTCCCTTCCTTTTTCTCTCCTTGCGTTTTTGTTTTTCTTCTCATGTGTCCCTTACCAAAGCTAAGTACAATTGACAACCTCTTCTCATTAACTTGCTAACTCTCAAGGCTGATATTTGGTTATGTGGTACCCAACAATGTTCTCCTTGAAACGAGAAGATTGATTGTCCCAGAATCTCAAATTTCACCACTTTGTTATGATAATCTAAGGAGGCATGATGGAAAGCCAACCAATCTATACCCAAAATCACATCAAAATATATCAAGTCAATAGCTATTAAATCTACTAGAAACACCTTGTCCTCAACAGTTATATCACAAGAACGACACACCGACTTAGAAGGCAAATTTCCTCCAACAAGTGTAACCACAATTAAAGACTCTTCTAAAGAAGATGAACATTTACCAAGTTGAGTAGCAAACCACAAGGATACAAAAATGAATAGCTCTAGAATAAAAAAAAAAATATGAGCATCTCTCGAAGAAATAAAAAGTATACATGTAACTACTGCATTGGATGTATGAGCATCTTGACGAGTAAAAGCAAACACTTGAGCCTGACAATTTCCACTTTGTGACATAGATGTAGAACGAGCCTAAGAAGATGTCAAAGTTATGGGTGTCGGTGCATAACTAGAGGATGGATGTGTCGTATCTACTAGACAATCCCTCATGATGTGACCTACTTGGCAATATTGGTACCACACCTTACCATTACCATCTCTAGAACAATTTCCAAAGTGAAACCTACCACAATAGAACATCGTGTAGCTGAAACACCAGAATGCCTCTGAAGAAAAGTGGATTGTGACGCTGCTCCATAATCTGATCTACGATTATGTATTGTCCTAGAAGACTGCCCGCTATGACCACCTCTTTGAGACATGAGTCTGTGTTCCCCCTGATAACCAAACATTGATCCACCACCGCGATTTAGATAGTTGTTGTAAGATCCTTTAACCCTTTGTTTTTTCGTGAAACTTGTATATTGCTTCCTTTATCCTTTTGTCGTTGCTCAATCTAAAGGGCCAAACTCAAAACCTCAGATAAGTAGAACAATTCGGCACAACCACAATTCTAAATAAGTATTTCCTAAATCCTCTAATGAATGTCTTGACACACATTTCCTCAGTGATAGGGTAAGGCGTATATCTAGAGAGTTGTGTAAAATGAGCACTATACTTTGAAACTGTCATACCCTTTGTTTGCTCCAATCACTCAAACTCATGAGCTAATCCATCTCTAACACTCTCCCAAAGAAAATGAGCCACAAAAAATTGAGACAAATTTCTCCATGCTAACGGAGGTGGCCCCACTTGTCTACCTCGTGACACTATATCAAAGAAATCACTTGCCACACCTATTAGCTGAAATGATATCAATTCTACCACTCTTACCTCAAAACAACTCAATGTTCTCCAAAGCCGTTCTAGATTATCAATGAATTGTTGAGGGTCCTCAGTCGCGCTAAACACAAAAAAAAAAGTAAGGGGTTAAGGGGTTTAAGCTTCATGAAGTCTGGTAAAGTAACCTCAATTCCCACCGTTGCAACTATCGTCTAATGCTCAACTTGTCTAACCTCTTGTTGACCATTGAGATTTTCATATCTTTGATCACCCTCCTGTTGTTGTCTAACGACAACCCCAACAAGTTGTTGCGCAAGTTGTTGCACAACCTGTTGTACTCCCTGCAGACCAGCATCAAACTCTTCCATGACTGAATTTTCGCGCCTCCTCCTAGGTACCTCAACATCGGCATCCAAGCCATGTCTGCCAACATTAGCTCTAGACCGATTTTGAGCATGAATTGAAACAAGTCCTCATTGACGAGCACCTTGGGCTTTGACAATTGACTCATCAACAATTTTCCTTATAGTAAGATTCCTAGTCTTGGGTGGCATTCTCGCCTAATCAAAGAACATTGCTCGAAAATTGAACGAGACGGCAAGAAAATGTGGAAAGATATTGATGATGAATTTAATCACAAATTTAGAAAACATATGAGACTCTCACAAAGTGTTAATTACCCCTTTTAAGTAAGTTGTGCCCGAGTACACAATTTACTAACAAGAATCTATTATCACCTTATGTTTGCAACTATTAGGACCTACAACTGAGCTCTAATACCAACTTTGTCATAACCCAAAAACTAAACGACGTGACCGGCGCACAAGCTATACTCATAGCCTAGCAAGCCTACCAAATTACTTAACAATTAAGCGACTAAATAGTTCTCAATAATCATTTCAAAAAATATATATAACTTTTCTCGAAATTTCGACAAAGTATCCTCTGTAACTTCAACGTTTCCAAATTTATAAAATTCCTGTTTAAACTTTCAATTTTGTGATAATCCAAAGAGCATAATCTAAGATTCAAACATCTCCAAAAATAGACTTTCTAGACTCAAAATAGCTGCAAAATTAATCACGACTCAACATACTTTACAAAAAAGGGGCCCTCGATCAAATAGGCCTACAAAAAAAATATGATCGAGACTTGAGTCTACTAACAACTTACTACTCAACTGCTTGTGAAACTGAAAAAAATAAACAACATGAAGGGATATGTCCCGAATACTTAGTGAGGAGACAACAACCACCACCAACTAGAAGGGAAATACAAAAAAGACACAAATAATTGTTTTACAATCTTGTAGCGATTATGTTAAACGATACTACCTAAAATATCGATAATTTCCAAATAAAATGCACTCGTGATAAAATCATTAAACTTATAATTTAACCATTCAAGTAGATATATTTAAAATCTAATTTATAAAGAGGTGAATCAAAATTAGCAACTTTAAAAATATCATAGAGAGTCAAACAAGTAAAAATATAAATTCTTGAGAACCAAGAGGCGACTTCATCTCATTGATAGCCCTTTCCTCCTAAGGGTGGTATGTGCCTTAGGGGTGACTCCATCTAACGGATAACCCTCTCCTCTCAATCCCGCAATGCATCATCGCACATCAACTAGGGAGCTTACATATTATTGATATCTAGGGGTGGGAATACGCCAAGCTTTGAAAGGTCTGAGTCTGGCCTACGATGAATTTTTTAGGCCTACAGCCTAAAAAATAATTTTTTTAAAATATGAAACAAACACGCTTTAAACCCTAAAAAATGATTTTTGGTTTAAAAGAATAAATTTTTTATTCAAACAAAACGCACCAATTATTATCTCTCAAACAAATCCTTTCATACAAAATCATATTCAGTAATAATATATATATATAAAAGCAACAGATAAACAATTATCTATACCTACATGATGCTCTACCCATATCGATTTACATGATTCTCCATATATCAATACTAATGTACATATGTATATATATATATATA
>NC_021162.2:36394749-36397851 GCF_000331145.2 Cicer arietinum | reverse complement strand
TATATATATATATATATATCTATATATATATATATATCTATATATATATATATATATCTATATATATATATATATTAAATAAAAAATCATTTTCTAACAAAATGATTTAAAAAAAAAATGAAACAAACACCCTTTAAACCCTAAAAAATGATTTTTGATTTAAAAGAATAATTTTTTTATTGAAACAAACGCACCCATTATTATGTCTCAAACAACTTTCAAACAACTAAGAATATTACCTCTAAACAAATACTCTCAAACAACTCCGAATATTACCTCTAAACAAATCCTCTCAAACAAACTCATATTCAATAATAATAAACAATTAAGATTTCCAAGTTTATATACTAATAATATATATAAAGATAACAAAGAAATATTATTGATTTTTATAAAATATAAAAGTAACAAATAAATAGTATTGATTTTTATAAAAAAAATATGTTGCTTACATACCTCTTTGTTGGAGTGAGTGCAATGGAAATTAGAAGAAAAAGAATGGAAAATGAAATAAATAATAAAATATATATAGACTTTTTTTATAAGCATGAGTCTGACCTATTTACATAAATAGGCTTTAAAAACAGATTGAGCATAACCTTTTTATTAGACAGGCTAAGCCAGACCATAAATAGGCTAGGCCATAGGCCCTACGGACGACTTAGCCTATTCCCATCCCTATTAATATCTTTCTCCTCTTACAGATGACATTTCTCATATGGACGGCTCCATCTAACGAGTAACTCTCCTTAATCAAAAATGAATAAATGCTTCATAAGAAATAACAATGTTCGTTTAATTAAATTGAACAAATAAATAACAATGTTCCTTTAATTAAGTTGAACAAATAAATGTAGTTTATTTTATGAAAATAGAAAAAGCATACCCACGAGAGAGGCGGTGCGCGTGGATTTTAGGAAGACAGAGAAAAGAGCGTTAAAAACAGAAAAACAAATGTAAAACCGAAACCATTGGCGCGCAACCATTGTTTCCTCTAAACCTTTCTTCTTCTCAATTTTCATCCTCCCCACAGTTTCCTCCAAAACAATAAATAAATAAAAATGCCAACCTCATTTCACACCTCACAAACCAAATACCAATGGCCACAACAACAAGGTTTCACCAAAAACAGACATCCTCAACCAAAATAATCATCTTCCTCTGCCTCTCAACTTTCATCGGCATCGCTTTCATTGCTACCAGCATCTTCCATAGTCTCAAGTGGAATAGTGATATGATCTGATTAGTGATTATTAGTGATCGACATTTCAGTTTTTGAATTCTGTATATTAACTTCGAAGATTAATAGTTGTTATAGAAGGAATGATTAATATATGTCATTAGTAAGACGATTCATGATTTGTGTTTTTCGATTTCTTATATTGCAGGTGCATTCTCACGTTGATGTGTTCGATTTCAAGAGCAACAAATGGGTAGATAAGTTTGATACGCCTAAAGAAATGGCTAATTCACATTTGGGAATTGCAACTGATGGAAGATACATATATATTATGTCTGGACAGTATGGTACTCAATGCAGAGGACCTACTTCCCCCTCGTTTGTGTTAGACACCAAAACAAAGAAATGGAACAATTTGCCTCCATTGCCATTCCCCAGGTTTGTGTTAGTTTGTTTTGCACACAGTTAGTTTGTTAGAATAGAGATGCTTAAACAACTGAATTTGACCTTTGTCATTCTACTAATCATTTACTCCATTTGAAATGAATATAAATAAAAATTGTATTTGTTCTTATCTAAATTTTAGAGTAGATAAATCAACTTTTCAAATACCTTTTTGCTTATATTTTATTGCGGAGGACATATGTTCAAATTAATGTTTTAAAAATGGAAATGGACATAGAAATGATGAGACCTCCATATCATTATTCAAGTGCTTTAAATTGCTTAAATTGGGACAAAACCGCCAAAATAACTGAATCATAATAAAGGATGGTTCAAGTTTCAATCTATTGAACCCTCTGGTTTGATTTTTAGAACACGCATTCAAACTAAATTTCTATCACTTTCTCGGCATTTTTGGACAATTGTAATCACCCGCCATGAGATATGCTTAAATGAGCATACACACTCTATTTTGTGCCAATTAAAAAGAACTGATGAGTGGTGCGTGTAATTTTTCAACAAATAACGGTGAGGAGTGTTCATTTAAAAATTAAAGAGGGTGTCAGTGCTACTTAAGCATGTCTAGGTAGTGTTATCGATTGCAGATGGCAAACTGTGTAGGAAAGCAAAAAATCCACTATTTTAAACTGCCATATCTTCCATAAAACGCCATGGCACCAAAAGCCTTCATAAAAATGCCATGTTCGGTTGTCAAAAAATCTTCCACTGCAATCCGCCATGGTGCCGCCATGTCCGATATTTAACAACACTATTTAGAGGAGACGAGTGTAATTTCTCCAGCATTTTTATATTTTGTTAGTTATTTCATTGTAAATTGCATGTTATTTTGATTTTTTTTGTCTTCTCTGTTAGATAATATTATTATATATTAGTAGTAAGGGTATTTTAGACAATTCTATTCTTTTATATATATATATTCATTGTAACCCTATTAACTTCAGTTTGGTTCATTCTATGTTATGAAACCCTAGAGTGGTTGTCTCTCTTCTTCCTCTTTTCATTGTTAACATGGTATCAAAGAGCTTTGGTTGATTTTGGGATCTACTATAAAGAACCGAGAGATTATTTTGATAGGAAAGGCAACCACCAAAAGAGAAAAGAGAAGAGTAACCTTGTTCCCGATTTTGTTAAATCAGTCTCACAAAAACATCGATTGCACATTCGTTACCCGTTGGATCGGGCTGATTTTTGGACAGCAGGTTCACGACATTCAGATCTTCGTCTTCAACGGTCGGATCGGATAAACGACGTCTGTAGAGGGAGAAACCGGGCTCGCACAACACTAGATTATCCCTAATTTATTTTGTCTCAGTGATTGTATTTGTCGTATTTTCCTGTCATTATTTGTTATGGCTGATGCTAAGGATGATTCTCTTCAAGCACATTGTCCGAAATTGGGGAGAACACATAAGAAGAATTTTAGGGGGTCATCGTCCAATGTTGTTGCTTCTGCTCCT
>NC_021162.2:36375451-36394368 GCF_000331145.2 Cicer arietinum | reverse complement strand
TATTTGATATTGCAGACCAACTTAAAAAAACTTCTTGCCACTCAATCACATGCCATGTCTGCCACCTCTTCTAAAGGTTTGAACTCCTCTGGTATGTCAGATATATCTCCTTCCATATGGATTCTTGATTCGGGAGCATCTCATCATATGACATACGATGATAAATCTTTTGCATCTGTGAAACCTGTCTCGTCTGTGTCGGTTATGACTGTTGATGGCACTCCTATGCAACTAGCAGACGTTGGTTCTGTCTCTACACCTAACATGTCTCTTTCTGATGTTTATTATATTCCTAATCTTACTTTGAGTCTTGCTTCTATTAGTCAAATATGTGATCTCTGTTATTCGGTTATGTTTTCGTCCACTTCTTGTTGTGTGCAGGATCCACATTCCGGGAGGCTGATTGGGACAGGTCATAGACAAGGTGGGCTTTATGTTTTGGATGACCTGCGACTCCCAGATACAGCAGCCTCCACAACTACTGCTGACTTATTATCTAGTTTTCGCTTGAATTCCTTATCTTCTAGTTTTTATCTATGGCATTCTCGCCTTGGACATGTTTCTGCTTCTAGATTAAAATATTTGGCTTCTACTGGAGCCTTAGGAAAGTTACAAACATGTGATATCTCATATTGTTGTGGTTGTAAATTTGCCCTTCCAGCTTTACCGTTTAGTAAAAGTGTTTCTGTTTCATATGTGCCCTTTGATTTAGTTCACTCTGATGTTTGGGGTCCATCACCGGTTCTCACCAAAGGTGGATCTAGATATTATGTTTCGTTTATTGATGATTACACTCGTTATTGTTGGGTTTATCTTATGAAAAATCAGTCTGAATTTTTTTGACATTTATCATATGTTTCGTGCAATGGTCAAAACTCAACATAATTCTGTTATAAAGTGTTTTCGTTGTGATTTAGGTGGTGAATATACCTCTAATAAATTTTCTGAATTACTTGCTTATGATGGCACCCTCCACCAAACATCTTGTACTGATACTCCTCAACAAAATGGAGTTGCTAAAAGGAAACACTGTCATATTATAGAGACTGTTCGTTCCCTTTTGTTGTCCGCTTCAGTTCCTAGTGAGTTTTGGGGAGAAACAGTTCTTACTGCTGTTCATGCTATTAATAGAATTTCATCCTCTATCATATCAGGTTTGTCTCCCTTTGAAAAATTCTATGCTTCTACCCCTGATTATCATTCTTTGAAAGTTTTTGGTTCTACTTGTTTTGTTCTTCGCCCTCAAGTAGAGCGCAGTAAGTTGTCTTCCCGTTCAGCGTTGTGTGTTTTTCTTGGTTTTGGAGCTGGTAAAAAAGGTTTTCGTTGTTATGATCCTCATGTAGAAAAACTTTATGTATCTCGTAATGTTGTTTTTCTTGAGCACATCCCTTTTTACTTTATTTCCTCTAATTCTCAGATTACTAAGAGTTCTGAACTAACCCATATTGATCCGTTTGTTCCTAATGATTATGCTTCTGGTGATTGTAATGTTGAGAATTGCGGGACAAATACTAATACTCCACATGATGACATCCCTTTTGCCCCCCCGGTTGTTCAACCACCTCCTGCGATTGTTGATCCTCCTCGTTACCCCTCTCGTCAATGTTAGTCTACTCAGTTACCTGATTTTGCCTATTCCACTTACTCAACTTCGTTTGTTTCTTTCTTAACCTCTATTCACAGTTTGTCTGAGCCCTCTTCCTATAAAAAGGTTGTTCTTGATCCTCTTTGGCAGCAGGCTATGGCAGAAGAACTTTCTGCATTGCATAAAACCAATACTTGGGAATTAGTACATCTTCCTCCTGGAAAACGTGCTATTGGGTCTCGTTGGGTATACAAGATCAAAACTAAGTCTGATGGGTCAGTTGAGCACTATAAAGCACGTCTTGTTGCTAAGGGTTTCTCTCAACAATATGGTATGGATTATGAAGAAACTTTTGCTCCTGTAGCAAAGATGACCACTATTCGTACTCTTATTGCAGTTGCATCTATTCGTCAATGGCATATTTCTCAAATGGATGTCAAAAATGCTTTTTTTAATGGTGAGCTTCATGAAGAAGTCTATATGGTCCCTCCGCAAGGAGTTTCTCATAATCAAGGGGAAGTAAGTGAGTTAAAAAAGGCTCTATATGGTCTTAAACAGGCTCCTCGAGCTTGGTTTGAGAAATTCTCTACTGTGATCACTTCTCTTGGTTTTCGCTCTAGTGAACATGATTCTGCATTGTTTATAAGGTCCAACACTTATGGTCGCATTATACTTTCTCTATCTGTTGATGATATGATTATTACAGGTGAAGGTGTTAGTGGAATCATTGAGTTGAAATTGCAGTTAGCCAAACAGTTTGAGATGAAGGACTTGGGAACTCTTCGTTATTTCTTGGGGATTGAAATTGCATACTCTCCTAGAGGTTACCTTCTTTCTCAATCCAAGTACATTGCCAACATTCTTAATCAGGCTCGTTTTTTTGATACTAGAGCAGCAGATACTCCTCTTGAGTTGAATGTGAAATATGCTCCCTTGGATGGTGTTCCTTTACCTGATTCAACTTTATATCGTACTTTGGTTGGCAGCTTCATGTTGTTAGTCAGTTTGTTGTCTCTCCCACTACAGTACATTGGGCAACAGTTATTCGGATTCTTCGTTATTTTCGAGGAACTCAATTTCAAAGTCTTTTCTTTCCATCGCCATCCTCATTAGAGTTACGAGCTTATTCTGATGTTGATTGGGCTGGTGACACCACAGATCGTAAATCCACCACAGTGTTTTGTATCTTTCTTGGAGACTCTCTTATTTCTTGGAAGAGTAAGAAACAAGACATTGTCTCTCGCTCATCTACAGAAGTTGAGTATCGTGTTATGACATCCACTACCGCTGAAATAATTTGGTTGTGTTGGCTTTTGTCTGATATGGGTATCTCTCTTTCTGAGCCAACTCCGATGCACTGCGATAACAAGAGTGCTATTAAAATTGCTCACAACTCGGTCTTTCATGAACGCACCAAACACATTGAGATTGATTGTCACTTTACTCGTCATCATCTTCAACATGGAACTATTACTCTATCGTTTGTTTCTTCTTCTTTACAGATTGTTGATTTGTTTACAAAGATGCATTCAATTAAACGTTAACGTTTTTTAGTTGACAAACTCTCGATGTTCCATGTTAATGCATCGTGAGTTTGAGGGGAGATGTTAGATAATATTATTATATATTAGTAGTAAGGGTATTTTAGACAATTCTATTCTTTTATATATATACTCATTTAACTTCAGTTTGGTTCATTCTATGTTATGAAACCCTAGAGTGGTTGTCTCTCTTCTTCCTCTTTTCATTGTTAACATTCTCTACTTCCTCTTATTATTTTCTAAACCTTAGGTAATGATTTCAAATAGTAATCATTTCCTAACTTTTTAACTTAACTGCTATTTCTTTAATCTGTCATCAATCCATAATAATATTTTTTTATTCGTTAATTAGGTAAAGTGAAGACAATAATATAACTGGTAAAATAGAGATTAAAAAGGGAATGGAAGAAATAAAATTGATATTTAATGCATTGATTACTACATTATGATTGATCCTGTTTTGTTGAACAATAGCTGAACTTGAATATGTTGGGCTATTTAATTGTCAAATGTACAGTTTTTAACATTTGAATTTTCAGGTATGCTCCTGCAACTCAATTGTGGAGGGGAAGACTCCATGTCATGGGTGGTAGCAAGGAGAATCGCCATACACCTGGGTTAGATCATTGGAGTCTAGCTGTAAAGGATGGGAAAGCTTTGGAGAAACAATGGCGGACTGAAATTCCTATTCCACGCGGTGGACCGCACAGGTGAGCAAACAAGCCAGATTCTAGTCAATGGTTAACCTTAGTATTCTCATTTAGTTCGTTTACAACAAAACATTATATGGTTGTTTGATTAATGTAGCTGACTCTAAATTTAACGAGAAAATTGAAGATTTTGAAATGATGTTTAGGTTATACACTTGTATACCCTTGTTTCTTCTGTGGAGGATTTCAATAAAACAACAATTTTAAATATTTTAATAGATCTTTGACCAGACAATTTAAAATACCGGAATACTAGGGCCCTTTTTTCCCTGAAACCGGATCATGAAAACCAAGAAATACATGTTTACAGAAAACCAAACTGGTGTTAATACAAACCTAAGATGCTTTTGAAGTATTAATTGAAAATTGACGCCACATCCATTGTCTTTGAAAGGAAATTTGTTGGCTTTCATCTAACCTTACCTTATTTGGTGTAGGGCTTGCATTGTGGCCAATGATCGCCTTTATGTTATCGGTGGACAAGAGGGTGATTTAATGGCAAAACCGAGTTAAACTATATTCAAGTGCTCGCGCAGGCTTGAGGTATCACTTTCTTTGGTAATTACTGCAGACATGGGTTACTTTGTTGCATATTGTAATTTTATGATAGAAGAATTTCTAAGATACGGCATAGGAAATGTAATTGAGTTTAATTTATAGTCACATATAGTATAGAAAGTTTTGCACATGATCGTTTTGCATAGTTACATCTATAGTGAAACACTAATGTTGAGAAGCATGGCAGAGTCCAACAAATAAAAAAACTATCGAGAGAAAAATTGTATTATCTAGAATTGATTTAATAAAAAAAGATGATTACAATGAGAATATGATACATTTTATATAGTGATCATAATTAAATTAATAAATCATAACTAACTTGCAATTCATTCTAGCTAACTTATAACTACTCATAACCAACTCCAAATACATCTAACAACTGACATACATTAGATTCTTCATATTATATTGTCTTGTGAAGCTTTATTATGTGGTGTTTTATGGCCTTACATTTTCTTACATTTCAGGTAGTCTATGGAGATGTTTATATGCTTGATGACGAAATGAAATGGAAAACTTTGCCACCTATGCCAAAGCCAAACTCTCATATAGAATGTGCATGGGTAATGGTCAACAATTCAATTATTATCACTGGAGGTACAACAGAAAAGCACCCACTGACTAAAAGGATGATGCTGGTTGGGGAGGTCTTCCGGTTTGATTTAGACTCTATGGTACTCTTTTGCTCTTTACAACTTGGTTATGCATATCTTTTTATCCATTAATACCTCTTACTCTTACTTTGCTTTTATAATTATTTTAATTTTTGAATCCTTATTAAATAAATTAATTGTTTATGTTATGTACCTATTAATTTATTATTTAATATTAATATTTGGATTAAATATGTTTTTTTTCCTTATAAAATACTTCTCATTTATGTTTTATCCCTACATAATATTTCTTTGAAGTTTTAATCCTCATTTATTCCATATTTCGTAGACTTTCTAATAATACATTTAAAGGACACCATATAATTTGAAAGGAAAATGTTTATTCTTACAAGAAAAGTTTGACAAGTAACATAAGAAATCTACGTGGCAGCACCAAATAACCATCCACTATTTCGTATATATTGGCAAAGATTATTGGTCAAATCTCCTATTTTCATACATTCTTATCTTTCATGTATCTTTACTAAGAAATAGTGGTATTTAATTTGAAATGTCCTTGTGTCAAGTGTTGGATTTCGGCAGATAGGAGTTCTAGAAATGTTAAATGAGCGAGAGTTGAGACTAAAAATTTAGCCAGGACTAAACTAAAACGAAGGGTTTTTGTTGGGACATAAAGACTTAAGAAGTCACAATGAACTTCATAAAACCATTTTTTGATAATGAGGCCATTCTATAATAATTATTCATGACATTCTTTTGTTCATACTGATCTGATAAAATTGATCATGATTATAAGCATTTCAAGTAATCTGAAATAGTTTTATCATGGATTGCAAAATGGTCAGTGATTGGAAGGCTTCCATACCGAATTAAAACCACATTAGCTGGACTTTGGGATGGATGGCTATACTTTACATCAGGACAGAGGGACAGAGGACCGGATAATCCGCAACCGAGAAAGGTCGTCGGAGAAACGTGGAGAACGAAATTAAGTTTGCCTTCATAGTTTTTTTTCAGCAATGTGCATCATATCAAATGTCGTCCAATTTTTGGGTCATGATCCAAATTATTTGTTTTCCTTTTCTATTGCTGGAGTGCCCCTGGTTGGGCGATGGTTCATTAAATTTTCTCCACTGTGTACAGAGAGTATAGATAGATATTGGAAAGAATATTGCTACCTTGAGTAATGTATTTTATGAGAATAGTATATTTGACTTCAAATAGTATGAAAGAAGATCTGGTCAAAATTAGAAGAAGATTTTATCAAGACTTATCTACAACAAAATATAAACATAATTAATCTAAAGAATTTACAAACGCAATCTGAACAAAATACGAATAAAATCAATCTGAAGAATTTAAAATCTCAATATAAACAAAATAGGAAAATAATCAATCTGAAGAATTTACAAACGCAATCTGATCAAAATACAATTCATAATTAAACAATGACTAAATTGAAGACCAAATTTTAACTATAAATAGATACTCAAGCCTGAAGAAGAAAATCATCGAAAAGTAGAAAAAAGTAGTCTTAGAGTTCAAAGAGATAAACATTTATTCGAACGAGAAATAATCTCTGAGTGTTCTTTTATTATAGTGTGAGATTTATTATTATTATCATCTTTGTTAGAAGCAAACATTTAAAATTCCAATCTTTTGTATCCAACCCGTTAGTGGTTTAGTTCCTTCTTCAATCTAGGGTTTTCAAGGTGGTTAGTTTCTCAAAAGTGTGGGGATGTCAGGCTGTTTGAGAATATTTACTTGGAGGGTCAGGTGTTTTGTAATTCAAGGTATTTGAATTAGTGAATTACAGCCTTATGAATGAGGGGACTGGATGTAGCCAAATTAGTGGTGAATCAGGATCAAACTATATGTCAAATTATGTATGCTTTCATTGCTTTTTGCCTCTAAATCTGGTTGCTTCTACTCCAAGTAAGTTACCAAAGCCGAACTAGTTGCTTATTTATTTATAAATTATAAAAAAGCTATCAATTTTGACAAACACAATTCAACCCCCTTCTCTTGTTTACACCTTCAATTATTATTATTATTATTATTATTATTATTATTATTATTATTATTATTATTATTATTATTATTATTATTATTATTATTATTATTATTATTATTATTATTATTATTATTACTACTTATTAAATAAAAGTGGGAAAAAAAGGGAGCAAAGGGTTTTAATTGGACTAGACCCATGTGATGAAAAAAAGAAGAAGAAAGGGGTTTGAAATCCCTGTGTTAGAAAAAGAAAGGAACAATGTCGCATTGAAATAAAATGAGAAAAGACAGAGCTGCAACAACAACAAGAGGAGGGGAAGGAATTGATTTCTGGTGGTAATAGATGTGTAGCAAATTTGCTCAATTTATTCTATAATTTTAGTATATGTTATTTCTACCACTGATTTTGTTCTTTTAATATGTAACATTAGTAATTTTATCTTATCTAAGAGTTATTTTGAAATACTTACTTTAGTGGAAGGTAGTTTGTTATTTGTTCGGTGTCTAACTTTGGGGATGACTATTGTTGATTGATGTTCTTTAGTGTTATTATGAATACTCTTATGTAACCATTAATTATTATAGTGGAAATTTTTTCTGAATTAGGACCCGTGGTTTTTTATACTCTCATTTTGAGTGAAACTTTCCACGTTAAAAATTGTATTTGTCATATATTTGTTCTTAAGTGGAATTGTATTTTATGTTTGACCATTTATCTGCACAGATGGAGACAAAAATTTCTTTATTAATAAAATAATTATATCTTGTTGTTTTTCCAACATGATTAAACTTTATATCAATCATACCTATTAAAACTAATACACCTTAATACGTAATTCTATTTTTTTAAACATAATAAGACAAATTTTATTTTTTATCTTATAGATAGATTTTCTTTTTGGTTGTTGGACCACTAATTTTTATATATTTTTATTATGCATACATCATTAAGTAGTTTTTAAAGAGTTGACCACTTATACAATTAATATAAATTAACATCCAAATTGCAGCTCTACATTCTGTGGTTTTGGTGGAAGTTTTGGGAAGAAAAAACAGTCTTACGTAGATTAGAATAAAGATAATTCTAATATAATACTAGATTTTTATATTAAATTTAATTTATTTTTATAAAATCGACTTATAAGATTGATAAGATTACAAGTGCACAGTATTATCGCTAGTAAAAATAATCGTTTCCACATGTACCTTGTTATCGAGTATCAATTTCTCTTTACTATGATGATTAATTATAACAGTAAATGTTGATAATGATTTTTAGTTAAAATTCATAATAAGAATAAAGTTTTGGGATTGTAGTTTTTCACAATAATGGATACAAAATACTTAAAAATCATATAAACAATTATTATTAGTACCATGTTTCAAGAAGCAAAAGTGTATTTTAAACTAATAACCAACCTATTTTGATTGATGTAATGGAAAAATCCTTGAAGAGAAGATATCTTTTATGACTTCAAGAGAATCATAATCTATTTTCATGATTTGATTCTCTTGTCCAACATTAGGAGTCAGATATTAAATCCACATTTCGGTATATTATTTGATATCCAAGTATGAACATGATTCTTACTAAGATTAGATTAAAAGATCAATACTCATGCCATAAAGAAATAGAAATTGTTAGAGATCTATAATTGTGAAATCCTACAATTCCAAAACAAGAAATATCTACTCACACATGATCATAGTAAAATCATAGCTTAAATATAAAAATATTGAAAATATAAAATAACAAAATATAATAATTGGGTAAAATTATAAAATTGAATATTATTGAAACTAGAAATTTCGTAAGAGAAATACAAGAATAAAAGAAAGAGTAACAAGATATTGTGAGTATGAATCTCTGTCTAAAATTGAGAATTTTCGTCCTTTTTATAGCCCATGGTACCTTCACAAGCTTTAATTACAAGAAACCATCTAAATTTTACAGAAGAAAAACAGTTCAAGAGTATAAGATGAGCAGATTACGACCATAATGGTCATTATCCTTGATGCCTTTGAGTGGAAAATTCTTTCTTTTTTTCTCGATCAGTCATTACGGCTACAACTTAAGTTTCTTTCATTTTCTTGATCAAGATTGACCATAACAACACCACTCTTTTGGACCAAAAATCTCCACTTATTCCTTCACTTCTCCATGCAATCTAAACAAAACAAACAGAGCAGACACCAAGAATAGGGAACACAACATTCAGTTCAAGTGTAGGAAATAATCAAATTCCAAAACCAAGGATAACCAACTTCGGTTCCAAATTAGTGTCTTAGACTCCTCTGAAAAATTATTCTCATCAATAGGACACTCAACTCTCAAATTCTCTCATTGTTTTAGGGTAATGGCGTTCACTCAAAATTTCACCAATGCAAAATGTTCTACCATAGACTTGGCTATTAACCAAATCTCCACAATAAATCTCATGAGAGCCTATATGAATCAAAACCACTTTTCAAGGTTGTAACAAGAGCAAGGGACAATACGGGGAAAAACCAAATAAAGGGAAATTCAAAAGGCTATATCAAATTAAATATATGATTTTAGGAAACCTTTTTGAATAATTTGAGTTAAGTGCATTCAAACAATCATTCATTAGCCCAAACTTCATTCATCAGTCAAATATATTACTTCGAGTGGAACACCTTACTATCTCCTTTCAAACCGATACTAACAAAAATTCTTGTGTTTGTGTTTTTTTTTTCTATTTCTTTTCTTCTTTCTTTCTTTCTTATCTTTTTTTTTTCTTCGTTTTTATTTTTTTTTTTTAAGTTGCTCTACTTTATTCAAAAGGACACCTAAGAATAATTTTATCAATAAAGTAAGGGGCCAAGAAAAATAATTTATGTAAGCATCAAAGTGGGCAACTAGACGAAAGTATGAAACAAAACAAAACAAGTCATAAGACCTACAAAAAAATTAATCCTACAGTTCTGTTTTCTTCAAACATGATCACAAGAGAATTTAGCCTTGAGAAGGTTGCAAGTCTAGTTCTATAAAACACAACCAATGGTGAATATTAAATAAGGAAAGGGGCATAATATTTGATGATGCAACACAAGCCCCTTTGTAAGCCCAAAACTCACATTTAGTAGCTAAATCAATGAGTACATGCTACCAGAGAATATCTTAATTTGTCAAACTGAAAGGGTGGCATCCGAAGGCAAGTTCATTGCCTATTTAACAATAACGTGCACAAAAATTATGTTTCCTCGAGTTCATTGCCTATTTAGCAAAGAAGAAAATGCATCCCCCATTCTTGGATCAGACACCTTCCTCAATGTAAAAATTGAAATAGTCATGAAAGGGATAAGAAAGCTCACAAGATTATGACAGTGATGGAAAATGGCCATTACTACCATACAATAATATTTGTTGCCTTTACAATCATAAGACCACCTCGAACAAAGTTTACCCAGAAACAATTTCAATCGTGAATTGAAAAGTAACACAAAGTCACCTTATTTGAATTCCATTTTGCTTATGTGCTTATCATGCCACTTCTTGATTATTTCCTTGTAGACTTTAGCATTCTCATAAGTGTCCAACCTTAACTTATTAAACTCACTGAGTTGGAGTTTCCTTTTTTCACCAGCAGCCTTCAAATCGAAGTTAATGATCTTTATTGCCCAATATACTTTATGTTTGAGCTCAACTGGCAGGTGACAAGATTTTCCATAGGTCAATATGTAAGGAGTCATACCAATGGGAGTCTTGTATGTTGTATGGTAGGTACAAAGCGCATCATCTAGCTTCATATACCAATCCTTCCTTGACACAAAGATAGTTTTCTCGAGAACGCTTTTGATCTCTCTATTGGAAAATTCTACTTGTTCGCTAGTTTGAGAGTGATATGTTGTGGCAATTCTATGCATCATTGTATACCTTTTTAGCTGGCCTTCAAACTGTTTAGCTATGAAATGAGAGCCTCTATCACTAATCACCACCTTTGACGTCAAACCTCAGAAATATTACCTTTTCAAAGAGCTTAATCACTACCTTAGCATCATTTTTTGGGGCAGCCATAACTTCAATCCACTTGGACACCTAATCCACCGCTGTAAGGATGTATTGATTTCCAAGAGACGAGAGGAATGGTCCCATGAAATCAACCCCCCAAACATCAATGATTTCAACTTCGATGATATTGTTCAAAGGCATTTCATTTATTTTTTATATGTTTTCGGTACGATGGCGTTGATCACATTGAAGTAAAAAAGCAATGCATGTCTTCGAAGAGTGTGGGCCAGTAGAAACCTATTTGAAGTATCTTTGCTGCAGTTTTCGAGGAACTAGCATGTTCTTCGTAAGCAAAGGAATGACAATGAAACATGATGCTTTTCATTTCTTCTTCCAAGATACATCTTCTGAAAACTTCATTAGCCCCTCTCTTAAAAAAAGAGGCTCATCCCAATAATAGTGTTTAAGATCCGATAAAAACTTCTTCTTTTGTTGATAGTTCAAATTTGAATGTAGTACTCCAACTGCTAGGTAGTTCTCATAATCAGCATACCCTGGTGTTTCTATTTTTGCAAGAGCAAACAATTGATCATCAGGAAAGGAATCATTCAAGGGAAACTCTTTTTTTTTTTATGTAACCTTGAGAGATAATCGGCCACCACATTTTCAATCCCCTTCTTGTCTCAAGTTTCTAGATCAAACTCTTGAAGAATTAGTATCCATCGGATCAACGTCAACTCAGCCTCTTTCTTGCTCAAGAGATATTTAATGGTTGCATGGTGTGTGTAGACAATTTTCTTCGATCCCACTATGTAGGAACATAATTTTTCAATGGCAAACACTATTTCCAATAACTCTTTCTCGCTTGTGGCATAGTTAACTTGAGCTTCATCTAAAGTCCTGGTAGCATAATAGATAGCATGAACTTTCTTGTCTTTTCTCTGCCCAACACTGAATCTATAGCAAAATCGCTAGCATCGCACATCATTTCAAGTGGAAGACTTCAATCAGGTGGTTGCATAATCGGGTTAGATATCAATGCTTCTTTTAACCTACAAAATGACTTAAGACAAAATTCATCAACGAAAAAAGTTGCATCCTTTAGGAGTAGACTGGTTAGAGGCTTGGAAATCTTAGAATTTTTTGAATGAATCGGCCATAAAAACTCACATGCCTCAAGAAACTTATTACTTCTCTTATAGAGGTGGAAGGTGACATTCTCTCTGTCTACCTCAATACCTCGCTCAAACACCAAATGTCCAAGAATAGTTCATTCTCTAACCATAAAGTGGTATTTCTCCCAATTTAAAACAAGATTGACTTGTTTACACCTTTTAAGTACCTTTTCGAGATTGGCCAAATAGTTATTAAAACAAGATCCATACACAGAAAAGTCATCCAAGAATACTTTCATTATATCCTCAATAAAATCAGAAAAAAAATTGACATCATGCAACATTGAAAGGTAGTAGGGGCATTGCACAAACCAAAAGACATTCTCCTATAAGCATAAGTGCCATCGACAAGTTAACGTGGTTTTCTCTTGGTTGCTAGGATGAATGGGAATTTGGAAGAGAAAAAAACTAGAATAACCATCCAAATAGAAAAAATGAGAATGTTTTGCTAACCTTTCTAACATTTGGTCAATAAAGGGGAGAGGAAAGTGATTTATATGAGTTGCTTTGTTCAATTTTAGGTAATTTATACAAATCCTTCACCCTGTAACTGTCCTAGTTGCAACAGATTCATTTTTTGTTTTTCATTTTTTGTTTTTCATTTTTAACAATAGTAATACCTCCCTTTTGAGGAACTACTTGAACGAGACTAACCTATTTGCTATTAGAGATAGGGTAAATTACCCCGACATCTAGGAGTTTAAGTACCTCTTTTTCACGACTTCTTTCATGTTAGGTTTTAACCTCTTTTTATGCTCAATAGAGGGTTTATAGTCATCTTCAAGTAGTATCATATGCACTTAGATAGATGGATTAATTCCTTTTAAGTCCTCAATAGTATACCTAATAGCTTTTGGGTACATCTTGAGGACTCCAAACAATTTTTCAGTTGCTTCATCATTTAATTATGAACTTACAGTGACAAGAAATGTACAATTTTTGCCAAGGAATTCATAACTGAGATATGAGGGAAAAGGCTTAAGTTCTACCTATGGAGCCTCTTTTGGGAGAGGTGCTAAATTTTATGCTGCCAATGTCTCAAAATTTAAGTTTGGAAGAGGATGATTTTCATCCAACAAGTTTTCATATGCGTCATATTCCTTTGCCAAGTCTTCATGACTTGTGCTTCCAATCAAGCATGCTTCCAGCCTATCTTGAGAGAGTGGTCCAAAAGCACACTCCTTAACACGATGATCAATTAAATCGACCCTACAACAAGAATCTTCAAGAGAATGACTTTTCATAAGGTTAGATAAATTAAATTCAATCTTTTCATCACCCACATTGAAGGTAAGCTTCCCATGTTTCACATCAATAACAACTCCTATTATGGCTAGAAAATGTCTCTCAAGAAGAATTGGAACTTTGGAGTCCTCTTCCATTTCCAAAACCACAAAGTTAGCTAGTATAAACAACTTTCCTACTTTGATAGGAACATCCTCTAATATTCTCACTAGATACTTTATTGATTGGTCAACTAGTTGTAAGGAAATGTTTGTGGGGTCTAACTCACCCAAATAAAGCTTCTTACAAATTGATAAAGGCATGAGGCTCACACTAGCCCCTAAATCACACCAATAGTACAAGGAATAGAAAAACTTTTAGGATCTTTAAGTTTGGGAGGCAATTTATTTTGAAATAAGGCATTACAGTCCTCAGTTAAAGCAATTGTCTTATTTTCGCCAGGTTTTCTTTTGTTTGACAAAATTTCTTTCACAAACTTTGCATATAACTTTTTTAAAAGTTCCAGAAACTTCCTTAATTTTAGCCTTTGCGAATATTTGAGTAAATGGTATGGGTGGTTTGTGTGGTCTTGGAGACACATAAGGTTTTTGTTTCCTCATTTACCCTTTCACTTGATGGTTGGACTCTTTCACTCTCATCCTGAACATTCTCTTCCACATATCTACATTTATGTTCCTCTAATTGTTTTCCATTTCTTAAGGAGACAACATTTAATTTCCCCTTGGGGTTAGGTTCATGCTTCCCCTGGAACACATCGGAAGATCTAGAGGATGAAGCAACTTGTAAGAAAATTTTCTAAGCTTGACTTATGGGGGCTGTTGAAAAGCCTTAGTCCTTGGAAACTGAGAGGTCTAACCATTGGTTGGGGGATGGGATTAAAGGGAGGATTTTTAAAGGAAAAATTTGGATGATTCCTCTACCCTTGATTGTAAGTATTGGAAAAAAGGTATGATTCATCCACCCCACTATTGAAAGACATTATGACTTGGTATTCAACAGCCACATGACCAACAATACCACAAATTTTACAATGGGAAACATTTGGTGTGATCGCATTTACAATGCATCTACCTTAGAAGCCATATGATCTAATGCAGAAACTTCATACCGACCTCCTTTCTTTTGTGGAGTTCAGTCACATGACCATGTAACTACAATCATTCTAGTAGTGTATGGGAATCCATTGTAGAATGAATGGACAATTAGCCATCTCTCCAACCCATGATGAAGGCACAATCTCAACATCTCCTTGAAGTTATCCCAAGCTTCATAGAGAAATTCTCTATCCTTATGATAAAATCTTGTCATTTGATTTCTCAATTGTGTAGTTTTGCTTGGTGGAAAATATCTAGCAAAGAATGCTTGCTTTAACTGATCCCATGTGGTAATGGATTCACAAGACAATGAATGTAACCAATTCTAAATTCTAGTTTATTAAAAATGAAGAAGGTATCACTTTATAAATATGTGTTAGGTCTTATATTTATTTCATGTGAGACATAAATTTTCTTTTTAATAGTTTGAATCCTCCGTTGAGGGATTTGGACTCTCTCAATCCAAATCTCCCTCACATATATTTAAAATTTTACACAACTCTAAAATCATTTGATATGTTATTGAGATACATCAAAATTAAGTCTTATACAATTTTATTGAACACCGTTAATCTTCATGAATTTCAATAACATATTAAATGATTTTAGATTTGTGTTAAATTTTATGTTCATAGCTTATGTGATAAACTTTTATCCAAAAATTAAAAATAATATAAAGGATTGAGAGAGATCGAGAGAAATTTGGATCGATAGGATCCAAACTCCCCGATTGGGGTGATTTTTGGTTTTCTGTTCTAAATTTTTAAAAACTAAAACTAGTTTCTATTTTGAGTTTACAATTTTCAGTTCTGAATTTCAACCTTCAATTGAGTTTCAGTTTATTTTAGTAGTCTTAGATCGTCAATTAGAGTTGCAGCAGTCAAAAGAGAAAGTTTATTGTTGGAGATGGTGATCTAAATCGTTGCAAGTAATAATAAAATCGTAAGACTGAGTGTCGAACTTAAAGATTGTGGTATACTATTGAATTATTTTTAATTACTAAAATTAAACAAAATGTTTCCCAATTGGTTGAATAATTGTCAAACTAACAAGAGTAATAAAATTGAACTTTTATAATGAGAAAAATATCAAGGATGATTTTCATCTTGAATTCTAATTTGATCATAATTACTGAATTCCTTTATTGAATTATTACCAAATTCTCCTTACTATTATTGTCATAATTCCTTAATGACAGAACCTTTAATTTCATAGTAACCATTAATTCCTTAGTGAGTTTCATATTAGAATTAAGCTTGAATGTTCAAAAAATTCTCGTATTAATCTATTGCCTTTGCAAATATCTCAATTGGTTTCAAATGTCTGCATCTATTCTTAGATTATGAAGTCATTAATTTCTTATCTCAAGCATTCGTAAAGTCCACTTCCGTTTCAAAATACGAATTTTAAAACACTTTAAAGGTGATTAAGCAGTAAAAAGAATTAAGTACATAGATGAAAAAATAATTCAATAAACTCATTCAAATAATTAGAAACAAATCACATATTTAAGGGTTTTATCAAGTTATACGCATCCCTAACAAAGAGAATTCAATTGCTCATAACAAAGAAACAAAAGATATAGACTAAAGAATAATTACAAGAATTATTCATGAATAATTCTTGATAAAACACTTTCAATAGTGTAAGAACTAGTCTCCTCTGAGTTTTTCTGCTAGGACACAAGTCTTCATACTTAAAAATGGCAAAAAAGATCCTTAAAAGTGAAGAAAAATGCACTTTGATGCATTTTGCAACGCATCATGTGCTCCAGCACAAGCCATGGGCGCTCCAGTGCTCCTATACATAAATAGATTGTCAAAATCCTACAGAAATATGCCCAAGCACAGGAAGCTGCGCTCCAACGCACAACATCTATTTTATGATGTTTACTTTATTTTTCTTCTCTTTTGATTCAAAATTTGGGGTCGCTATCTTCATAAACGTTGTAGCTATGGAGCTTAGATTTCATTTGCACTCGATGTGACTCTATTTGGATATCTACAACTCTAAATATGGTTGAAATACTCCACATAGGTCATGTTGAATTCTCACCAAAATTCAACACTACATTAGAACAACGAAATAATGCAAAATTACAAAAAAAAAAAAAAAACTCTACTTAGTCAATAAAATAAGAAAATAAGAATTTCATTAAATTCAAGAACTAGTATAAAATAAATATATCAAATAACTTCTTAAATTAACTAATGATTAAAGATAAATAAGACTAAAAATAATGAAAAATATGCATATGAGGAATAACTATCATCATCGGAGTGTGGCTGATGGTGACTGTAGTGGTGAACGATGGTGAGAGATGGTGGTTGGAGATTGGTAGTGGTGGTGGTAGATGTTAGAGATGGTGTGAAGTAACAATGTCGATTTACGAGAAAGGGGGGTTTGAATTGTAAATATGCCTTTTAAAAATTCTTGTTAAAACTTAAGAAAATAACTCAAGAATGATCTTGGTTATGAAACAGAAAACGGAGAACGTTCTTGGTTTATGTTATAAAACAGAGAATGTTCTTAAATTAGCAGAAAATCAGTTTCTATTTTATCTTAAATGACTAATGCAGTATAATAAAGAAGGAGATAGGAAAGAGAATACCACACAAAGATTTATCCTGGTTCACCCAACGTGGGTTACGTCCAGTCCTCACACTGTGAGATTTTCCACTAAGTGTTTAAAATGAAGAGCCTTCTTAATCTTACAACACCTAGAATAGATCGACCTTGATCTATTTCTTTCTTAATTACTTTCCACCTAGAAAGCAATTACAACACCTATCTAACCTTGATAGGAAGGAATCTTAAACAAACTATAAAGAAACTCTTATAGTTTGACTTTTTACAAATGATTGAATTTGACAGAATCTGATATTGCTCAACTCTTGTTTGAGAATAGATTCTTTACAGAGTATTTAATTACAAGTTCGCAGCTGGTGTGTGAGCTTGATCTATTTCTTTCTTAATTACTTTCCACCCAGAAAGCAATCACAACTCCTATCTAACCTTGATAGGAAGCAATCTTAAACAAACTATAAAGAAACTCTTATAGTTTGAGTTTTTACAAATGATTGAATTTGACAGAATCTGATATTGCTCAACTCTTGTTTGAGAATAGATTCTTTACAGAGTATCTAATGACAATTTCGCAGCTGGTGTGTGAGTTAGCAGCAGTAACAGTTTCGCGAATTGCAGAAAGTGATGTTGCCTCTGTTTTTGCAGAATTTCAAGCTTAAGTGAGATTGTATATTGTTGGTTACTTATCACTTGAATTTCTTGCTGAGAACTGGGATAATGGCCTTTTATTTATAGGCTGTAGATGTACTTGAATGAAGGTACAAGAGCTGTTGGAGAGACTATGTTTTTTGACTGAACCATTATTTTTAGAATAAAAATAATCCTTCTTTGAAATAGCTTTTTGACTTTTAATAGTTTAGCATTTAAAGCATCTCAGTCCTTTCTTTGACGTTTCTTAATTGATCTTGGATGGTACATTATCTGCCTTGAGTCTTGAGTGAAGCTAGAGAAGGTTGGAGAAGATTAGAAACGAATTGCAGACTGAAACAGAGAGAATGCAAGGCTGCTGTTGATGTGCAGAAAAAGGGAGAATGATTAACGTTCTTGGTTTTATTAGTTTGAACTTTTAATCATTCTGGAGTTCCCGTTTTGAATGTTCTGTATTTCCTTTGTTCTTGTCTTGTCATATACCCAGTTTGATCAAGTTTTCTTGACATTTGAATTTTGGAGTTCTTAAGCCGTCATGACTTTTGTCCATCTTTGAACTCTTTGATCTTTGCGATCAAATATCCTTTTTGAGTCTGGATTATTTGTACTTATTCCTTGCCATGTACTTGTTAGATATGAATGATTTCCAGAGCAGACTTTTTATCACAGGGATAGAAAAGATTTGACCAACTTGCTGTGATGGATAATTTGTTGAAGCTGAAGATCATTCTCTGTTATGATGCAAAATGATCTTGTTGTTGTCTTTTCTTGTATTTGCTTGATTCTGCTCTTAATTAAATCCACTCAAAAACACAAGTTAAATTAACATAACATTTAGAATCATAATTAACATTCTTAATTAACCTTTGTTTATTTTCATCAAAACTTTAAAATAGAGAGTTTGTCTCAACAATCTCCCCCTTTTTGATGATGACAAACATGTTAATTTAAATTTTAATTTGATTCTAATATAAAGAGCTGTAATAGCTCCCCCTCAATTTGTGCATTTGTTAATTCAGCATAAAATAAAATATTTGAATGCAAAAAAAGAGTTTCATTAAAGATAACAAAAGTACATTAATTTTGGCAAAGATACATCAAAAGTGGCAGAATTACATAATGAGAACTGTGACAAAATAAATGAAAATCTAACTTAATTCTCCCCCTTTGTC
>NC_021162.2:36370201-36375359 GCF_000331145.2 Cicer arietinum | reverse complement strand
GGCACCGGATGAGGAGGCGGAGGTGGAATTCCCAGCTTGGGAGCAAGGTGATCAGCCATCCAAGTTTTCAGTAAAGCAGTCTCTTGATCATGCTGAATTTGTCTTGCCATGATGATCTGGAGAGCGGACATGATATCAGAGTTTGAGGGTGCAGCTAAGGTGGAAGTGGAGGGAAAGCGAGCGGAGGGTTGAGAAGAGGTAGCAACAACTGTGTTGGAGGGAATAGGCATGGTAGATAAGGATGGAAGAGAGGCAAAAGAAGATGAAATAGATGGTAGGGGGCCAACAGATGAGGTAGAGGGGTTAGTAGTAGCGGGAAAGTTCAAAAACTGACTTATGCCGAAAATGGAGGAACTGGTTTTCTGTGGTGAAACAAAAAGTGGAGACATGGTAGACAGAAGAGGATTAGACAAGAGAGTACTAAAGTCATGTGTAGGGCAGTGAAGTGGTTGAAAATAAGAGGGAATATGTGAAGGGACAGTGCCAAATGTTTGAGCAAAAAGAGTGGGATGTGATGGGATATGTTCTGGAGGAGGTGGAGAACGTTCTGGTGTAGGAGTTTTGTCTGAGATTTCCTTGGGATCAGTAGAAGGAGAGAAAAAGGAAATAGGATTTTTGGAAGGTCGTCTTCCTGTTGATCTCTTCCTTTTGAGAGAGATGGGACAGGATGGAGAAATAACGTGTGGAGTTTTCTTCAAACAGCTCGACCAAAACATCTGTTTTTCTAAGACCCAGAGCTGAATACCAGTTGTCACCAAAGACAGATGGCCCTTCTGTTGGAAGCTGAAGGATGTTGGCCAAAATGTCTGGAGTCAATCTGATTTCCACTCCCTTTATTTTTGAGATAAAAAGAGATTTGTCAGCAAAGGTTTTGGCATTGCAGTAGAAAGCACGGACAACATCTGGGAAAAAAGATTCAGAGATCTTTAAAAATGAAGTCCATCCAAGAACATCCGTATGGTGTTGAACAACATTGCCATCCACAACAAGATTATCAAAAACAAAGACTCTGTCGATCCCAACTGGGCGATCAGCCCATTTTTCATTGAAGAGTTTTGATTTGGCAAGGGAGTTTTGTTTTGGTTTCTTAGTTGGGGGATATGGTTCAGAATCAGAGGATGTGGATATAGGGGAAGATCGTTTGGGATGCTTTTGTGGAGAAGATTGTGGATGTGGAGAAGATTCTGGTGGAGGAGCAGTCGGAGAACGTTCTTGTGGTGGGGGAGGTGGGTTTTTGACTGGTTTCTAGGTTTTGTTTTGGGGCAAGCGTTTTCTTTCTCTGAGGATTTGGGAGATTTTTTCGAGTAAGAAATTGAGCAATAGTGATTGTGTTTTTGGTTCTCATGGGTTTAGTTGGTGGTTTTGGTTGAGAGAGTGGTTCTTTTTGGTTTGTGGAAGGGGAAACAATGTCATTTAACGATCTCCGTTTTTTATGGGGAGGAGTTGAGTGTGAAGGTTCAGAAGAGAAAGCCGATTTTGAGGGTGTCGAAGGGTTAGTAGTTGTTGATGGAATTTGTGGTGGAGGTGTTGGTACTGTAGGCATCGTGTTTCTTTGTGGTTCAGTTTGTGTTGGTGATTTTGCTACTGGGGGACACGAATCAGAAGAATCATCACTCTCAGAGTCTGAAATGATGAAATAAAATGGCTTAGGGTTCATGGATTTCGACGTACCAATACCAGACTGAACACGCATGGAGCGGCGTGGAGGAGTGATTCTGGTGCGAAGATGGGGAGGCACTTGAGCGTAGTTTGGTGTAGGACGAGTGTATAGTGGTGGAAGAAAGGTAGACAGAGGCATGAGATTTAGAACTTCTTGACTGTTTTGAGGAGATGGAGAGGCGGAAGATGAGTGTGGTGGTGAAGGGCGAGGTGGTGGAGAGGGAGAACGCTCTCTGGATTGGTATGAGGACGATGAAGAGGGTGGTGTACAGAGAGAGGCATTTTTTCGTGCAGACTGTTTGGTTCGAGCCATTGTTGTTTTTTGGGAGGAAGATGATGAAGAAGATGAACAGTGAACGTGATTTAGAGAAAGAGAGAGATGATTCCAGCTTTTGGGGAAAAGGAGGTGGGAAGAGGAGCAGTTTCCTGACTTGAGTGGATAGAGAGAAAAAGGTGGAGTAATGATGAGTTTGTACCTAGGAAAATGGGAAAAGCATTTTGGGGGATTGGAGAGAGTATGTGTCAGCATGCTAACACCAGACACAAGGGCACGTGTAATAAATGCCAAGATTTCCCTTTTTACTTTTGAGAGGGAAAAGCAGACTGTTGCTTTTTCCAGAACGGAGAATGATGAATCGCGAAACGGAGACTGATAAACGATCTCCGTTTTCTGCAGAAGCAGATTTCAACCAGAATTTTCTGGATTTTTCATGATTCTCAGTTTTTCCTTGATTGAATTAAAACTATCCTCCACAAGAGGCTTAGTGAAAATGTCAGCAAGTTGATTTTGAGTATCAACGAAGATTAATTCAACGTCTTTCTTATTGACATGATCACGAATGAAATGATGTTTTATTTCAATATGCTTTGATCTAGAATGCTGAATAGGATTTTTAGACAGATTTATAGCACTTGTATTATCACAATAAATTGGAATATTGGAATAGCTTACAGAGTAATCTTGAAGTTGGTTCTTGATCCACAAAACTTGTGAACAGCAGTTTGCAGCTGACACATATTCAGCCTCAGTTGTGGATAGTGCTATGGTGTTCTGTTTTCTGCATGACCAACTGATTAATGCTTCACCTAGGAACTGACATGCTCCACTTGTGCTTTTTCTTTCAACTTTGTCTCCAGCATAATCAGCATCACAGTATGCTATAATATCAAAATGGGAACCTTTTCTATACCAAAGACCAAGATTAGTTGTTCCAACGAGATATCTAAATATGCGTTTAACAGCAGTTAAGTGGGATTCTTTTGGCGCTGATTGAAATCGAGCACATAATCCTACTGCAAACACAATATCTGGTCTGCTAGCAGTTAGATATAGCAGAGAACCGATCATTCCACGATATTCTTTTTCAGAGACAGATTTGCCATTTTCATCTTTTTCTAAGGAAGTGGATGGATGCATGGGAGTTGTCATAATTTTTGACTCATTCATTTTATATTTGATCAACAGATCTTTGATATATTTTTCTTGACAAACAAAAATGCCTTTTTCGTATTGTTTGATTTGTAAACCAAGAAAATATCTTAATTCCCCCATCATGCTCATTTCAAATTCACTTTGCATAAGTTTTGAGAAATCTTCACATAGTTTTTCATTTGTTGATCCAAAAATGATATCATCCACATATACTTGAACAATGAGTAATTCATTTCCTTCAGTTTTCTTAAATAAGGTAGTATCGATTTTTCCTCTTTGAAAATTGTTCTCGATCAGAAATGAACTCAGTCTTTCGTACCATGCCCTTGGTGCTTGTTTTAAGCCATAAAGAGCTTTGGTAAGTTTGAAAACATGATTTGGTTTTGCTTGGTTTTCAAAACCTGGGGGCTGTTTTACATACACTTGTTCATTTAAAAAACCATTTAAGAAAGCACTTTTCACATCCATTTGAAACAGTTTGATGAGTTTATGAGATGCATATGCAAGAAGTATTCGAATAGCTTCTAACCTTGCAACTGGAGCAAAAGTTTCATCATAGTCTATACCTTCTTGTTGATTGTAGCCTTGAGCTACTAATCTTGCTTTGTTTCTCACGACCTTACCTTCTTCATCAAGCTTGTTTCTGAATACCCATCGAGTGCCAATAACAGTTTGATCTAAAGGATCTGGTACTAGAGTCCAAACTTCATTTTTCTCAAACTGTAGAAGTTCTTCCTTCATGGCGTTAATCCAAGATTGATCAGTAATAGCATCTTTGATTGACTTTGGTTCAATCTGAGATATCATTGCCATGCTGTCGTCATCATTTTTGAATGATCTTCTGGTTCGGATTCCATCAGCTGTGTCTCCAATGATCTGAGTTTGAGGATGATCTCCAATGGTTTTCCAGCTTTTTGGTGGAGAATGAAACGGAGATTGTTTATCAATCTCTGTTTTCTGCAGACTTGTTTCCTGCTGTGTTTCATTTTGAGTTTCTTCTTCCTCATCCTTTTTACTTATATCTAGATCATCAAACTCATCAAACAATATATGCATACTAATTTCAACAACATTAGTTCTTAAATTGAACACTCTATAACCTTTAGATTCGGTTGAGTATCCAAGAAAGATCGCTTTATCGGATTTTGCATCAAATTTTCCAATAGGATCTTTGTTGTTTAGTATGTAACAGTAACAACCAAAAATATGAAAGTAAGAAATGTTTGGTTTTCTGTTTTTCCAGATTTCGTATGGAGTTTTGTTGATGATTTTTCTGATAGATACACGATTCAAGATATAGCAAGAAGTGTTTATGGCTTCTGCCCAAAAACACCTTTCAACATTTGATTCTTCTAAAATAGTTCTTGCCATTTCTTGTAGTGTTCTATTCTTTCTTTCAACAACTCCATTTTGTTGTGGAGTTCTTGCACATGAAAGATTGTGAGATATACCAAGTTCATCAAAAAAGCTTTTGAATGAGGCATTTATGAATTCTCCTCCATGATCACTCCTTACAGAGATGATGCTGGAGTCCTTTTCATTCTGCACCTTTTTACAAAATGTTTTAAATGATTCAAAAGCATCATCTTTTTGTTTTAAAAACAGAACCCATGTAAATCTTGAGAAATCGTCAACAATAACAAAACCATATTTCATTCCTCCTAGACTTGTTGTTTTGACAGGCCCGAATAAATCTATGTGAAGTAGCTCAAGAGTTCTTTTTTTTGTTACAAAATCTTTTGTATGAAAGCTGCTCTTGACTTGCTTACCTTTTGCACAAGCTTCACAGATTTTGTCTTTCTCAAAATTAAGTTTTGGTAAGCCTCTAACAAGATCAAGTTTGGAGATTTTTGAAATAGTTTTCATGCTGATATGTCCAGCCCTTTTATGCCAGATTCATTTATCTTTATTAATTGATATAAAGCATGATTCATCAGGTAATTCTTCAAGATATAACACATATAAATTTTTCTTTCGTTTCCGAGAAAACAAATTTTCTAGTTTTTTCCTTCTTGATTTCACATACCTTTTTCTTGAAAAAAACTTTTCGCACATATTCTCATAACT
>NC_021162.2:36368271-36369820 GCF_000331145.2 Cicer arietinum | reverse complement strand
AAAGAGTTTTTGAAACGTTCAACTTGTAATTTTGAACTTTCTCTGTTTGGGAGACAAACTGGAGAACGTTCTTCGTTTTGCTGTTTCTTAGATACGATTTTGACAGGATGATTCTCATGTTTAAAAAGCTTTTTCTTTTTGATTTTTTCATCCCTTTTCCTGAAGTAGCATGCAAACTCTAGATGTCCAAGTTTTCTACAGTATGAGCATCTAGTCTTGCATTTTTCTTCCTTTCTTTCTGGGACAAAGAAGTTTTCATAAAGTTTGGTTTTTTGAGTTTGATTGAAACCAAGACCAGCTTTATCAAAAATTCCTATTTGAGATCCCATGATGTTATGAAAAGTTTCAGTGGCTTTAATGAAGTTTAGTAAATCTAGATAAAGAAGTTTGTTTTCATTTCTAAGTTGAACGTTCTCGTTTTGTAGCGCAGAATGTTCTTGACATTCTTCACTTTCAAAAACTTTTGTTTCTTTCAATTCTTGAATCATTTTTTTTAACAGATTATTTTCAGCCTGATTTCTTTCCTTCTCTTCTTTCTCTTTATAAAACTATTCTTTCAGAGAACTACATTTTTGAATAAGGAGATGTGAGTCATTTAGCAAGTTATCAAATTCATTTCCCATTTGTTGACATAAATGACATGGTTCAGAATTTATTACCTCATCTTCCTCTGTTTTTGCCATCAAGCATATGTTGGCTTCTTCTTCTTCTTCAGTTTCTGATTCCTCTGAATCATCCCATGTTGCCATCATTGATTTCTTTTTGAAGGGAAATCGTTTTGGTGGATTTTTGTTTGATGGACATTCTGCTTTGTAATGTCCCAATTTGTTGCATCCAAAGCATGTGACTTGACTCTTGTCAATCTCTGTTTTAGGATTTCTGTTTTGAAATCCCTTTTTGATTTGATCTCTTCTTCTCATCATTCTTTGTATTCTTCTAGTGAGAAGCGCGATTTCATCAGCATCTCCTTGTTCATTTTCTTCTGATTCCTCTTCAACTGGTACGGTGATTTTATCTTGAGAGACTTTTAGTGCTATTGCCTTTCCTTTCTTGACTGGTTTGTCTTCTTGCAATACTACCTCATGAGCTCTTAGAGTTCCAATTAGTTCTTCCAGAGGCAGTGATTCAAGGTTCTTGGCTTGGCTTATAGCTGTAACCATTGGTCTCCAAATGATTGGAAGACACCTCATGATTTTTCTTACTATTTCTTGCACAGTATAGGCTTTGCCAAGAGAACGCATTTCATTTACTATTGTGGTGAATCTTGAGCACATTTCATCAATGGTTTCTCCTTCTTGCATTTCAAACAGTTCGAATTTCCTTATACCAATGTCTATCCTTGTTTCTTTGACATGGCTTGTTCCTTCATGATGAGTTTGCAATGTATCCCAGACTTCTTTTGCAGTTGTGCATTCATCTACCCTTTCACTTTCTTCCCTACTTAAAGCACATGATAAGAATAATTGAGCTTTAGAATTTAGAAGTACCTTAGCTTTATCTTCTGCTGTCCAATCTGCTTCCTTTTTTAAGGCAGAATTCGAATCATCTT
>NC_021162.2:36362368-36367278 GCF_000331145.2 Cicer arietinum | reverse complement strand
TGTAGATGTACTTGAATGAAGGTACAAGAGCTGTTGGAGAGACTATGCTTTTTGTACTTGGATGGTACATTATCTGCCTTGAGTCTTGAGTGAAGCTAGAGAAGGTTGGAGAAGATTAGAAACGAATTGCAGACTAAAACAGAGAGAATGCAAGGCTGCTGTTGATGTGCAGAAAAACGGAGAATGATTAACGTTCTTGGTTTTATTAGTTTGAACTTTCTTGAGCTTCAATAATCATTCTGGAGTTCCCGTTTTAAACGTTCTGTATTTCCTTTGTTCTTGTCTTGTCATATACCCAGTTTGATCAAGTTTTCTTGACATTTGAATTTTGGAGTTCTTAAGCCGTCATGACTTTTTTCCATCTTTGAACTCTTTGATCTTTGCGATCAAATATCCTTTTTGAGTCTGGATTATTTGTACTTGTTCCTTGCCATGTACTTGTTAGATATGAATGATTTCCAGAGCAGACTTTTTATCACGGGGATAGAAAAGATTTGACCAACTTGCTGTGATGGATAATTTGTTGAAGCTGAAGATCATTCTCTGTTATGATGCAGAATGATCTTGTTGTTGTCTTTTCTTGTATTTGCTTGATTCTACTCTTAATTAAATCCACTCAAAAACACAAGTTAAATTAACATAACATTTAGAATCATAATTAACATTCTTAATTAACCTTTGTTTATTTTCATCAAAATTTTAAAATAGAGAGTTTGTCTCAACATGGTGGTCAGAGGTGATGGTGGTGGTGGTTGTCATAGGTGGGTGCTAAGTGATGATGGTGGTCGAAGATGGTTTTAGTGCAAAAGTGTTTTAACATACAATCTTATGGTTGATGTTTTGATTATAACAAAAACAAACAAATGATGAACGATTATCCCTTAACTATATATGCTAAGTTTGCAGATTAAAGGCATAAAACATAACTATCCATTCTAAAATAGCTTATGTTGCAAATATATTAAAGATCTACTAATGGAGCAAGTTATAATATAGAAAATGAAATACTGCAAAAATAAGCACAACAAAGCATGTGTCTCAATATAAGTTATATCATCTAATGACTAGATGAAGGCAAAGGAAACCAAGACTTCACTTTAGATTTACACCCTAAGTCTGGTGACACAAGCCTTTGATGTTGCAAACTTTAGTTGGCTTTGGGATACAACAAACGTTGTACCTCGGCTACCTCTGGAAACACAAGGAAGGCCTTAATTCTATTATCTCCGATGGATTCAACAAACGTTTGTTCCTCTGCCTCTTATAAGCGTGACAAACAATATGTCTCTGCCTCTAATAAACGTGATAGGCAAAAATATGGATCTGCCTTTTAAAAGTGCGACAAGCAAATAATTTGCATCTGCCTTTGATAAACGTGACAAACAAGTAACTGCCTTTGCCTCCAATAATCACATAAATCGTCTGATCATTTGACTCTGAATTATTACGTATCAATTGAAAAAGTCAACGCTATAAGGAAATCAAAGCTATGATGAAAGTTAATGTTCCAAAGAAGACAAAGCAATTTCACATCCTCTGATGAACATTCTAAATCTACTACGTGTTTGAAAGTTTTTAAGGTTTATTTGATCATAGTATCTTATGATCCCATGTCCTCAATACCAAGATACAGAGAATCATTTACGGAGATATATATGGATACTTATTAAAGACTGATAGACCTTAAATGGTTATTGAAGAGCTTCAATGGTAACATTCTTAATAGACACTTCATCTCTGTATTTAAGAAGAACTCACTCAATTTACCAGAGAGTGTGAGAAAGAATGTGTGAAAGAAAATGAAAAAGGTTGTTCGTTAAGAAGAAAATTAAAAAAAAATCCAATAAACTGATGAAAACGAAAAAGGTTATTCATAGAATGTTATTAGAGTAGACGTAAATCAATCAAAGTATTCTCAAACACTTGTACTGCTACAAGACTTAATATGTAACATCATCTCAATGAGAGTAAGAATCCTAAAAACATATTTTGTGTCAAATCAGACACAAACTAGAACTAATATAAATCAGTCCGATAGTGGCAACAACTCTCTCGTCCGCTCGAGGTACCTGAAAATATACAACAACCCTCATGAACCTCAACGATAGGATTCCAGAATGTTGAAGAAGGTTTCGAGGATGACAACCTGAAGAGGCTATATAAAAAATACTCATAGCTTGAAGTGACATAATAAAGAATACTTCTATGCTATTTATGGAAATAGTGGATTAAACTCTCGGCTGTATTGAGGCAAAATATCTTTGTAAGAGGAGGACTAGATATAGCAACAGTTTGTTGTGAACTATGTCTCCTTTATCCTCTTTTATTTCTCGCATCTTAGTTCTTTATTACTCAAACTTACTCTGTCTAAATCTCTTTTAAAAGTAAGCTGAATGTTTTTTTTTTTTTTTTGTAGTCCTTAATTAAGTCATAGCTCAACTGGAAAATTGTCAGGTTGGACGTCTTGTCCCATGTTCGAACCTGAAACCTCACAGTTGTGTGAGTTAATTATGATGGAATTTACCATCTCTTCTAAAACAAACAAAAAATATCAGTTTTGTAAGAAAATAATAGTTTTGAAAAACGACAAACACAATTCAGACCTCTCCTTTCTTGAGTTTTCCAACACCTTCAATGGTAGTGGTGGTTATTAGAGGTTGGTGGTCGGTGATGTTTGAGGTGGGTGTGTGATGATGAGAGATGGTGGTTGAATGTGGGCAATCTGTGGTGGCAGCGACGATGGTGATAGAAGGTTGCAATGGTCTGAGGCAGGTGGTGAGTGGTGATGGTAGTTATCAAAGATGGTGGTGGTAGTTGTTTGAGGTGTGTGACTGATGATGTTGGCGGTGGTTGGAGGTGATGGAAGTGGTCATAGGTGGATGGTCGATGATGGTGGTGATCGATAGTGATGATTATGTCTATTGATGATGACATGTTAATATTAAAATAAAATAAAAAAACACAAATTACAAAACCTATTTTTTATTTATTTTAAATTTAAAAAATTTAAAAAAATATCAATTCAACTCTATTTTATCAAAACAAATCTTAATTTTAAAATTGATTTCAAAACCCGAAAACCAAAAACTGAGAGGCACTTTGAATGTACCTAAAGTTCCATACATTGATTAATTTTTACAAAAGCTTTATCATGAAAATTAGAAGGGAATTGTTCTACGCGCCACAAAATAAGGAATTGCCAGCCAAACCATAGGTCAAATATAAGAAACGGTCCAGGATGTGCATATAAGGAAATCGGTGTCCTTTACAACAATAAGCAAACAAATCTTTATAAGTCAAACTCTAATAAGAAAAAGTTAGACTATCACAATATATCGAATTAAAGTTCAAATTTTGGTTGAAAGAACTATTCAGTGTGTAAAAAAAAAAAACGCTACGTGTAATTGAAACATGAAGTTGAGTGTACTTTTTCCGCATTATTGGAAGAAAAAAAACTCAGTAGTCTCACCTTGAAAAGATGTAAAATTTGAAAAGAAGAGTTTGTAAAGAAGTAGCTTGGAAAGTTCCCTTTAAGACCGAGTCAAACCGAAATCGTTTTTTTAGCTCTTATCTGAATTAGGCAGCATCTCTCATGCATACATAGTCTACCGTTGAATTTTGTCTAGTCAAACTTCTAGTTTGTTTGTTATAATAATAACTAATTAGCAGGGTAACTTGTTCAACCAGTGTTGATAAAATTGGGAAAATCTAGAATCCTTATACAATAAAGATAAGATATCAATAAAATTTATAAATAGAGACATTTCTAAGCTAATTTGTAAGGATTAATTTAATTTAGTTTCAAAATAGTTAACTCCAATAAAAACATGACACTCCTTTCCAAATGAATTATAAATAAAATTAGATTAAATTATGCATATTAAGAAAGGTATGTAGTTGATCATATATTTAATCTATGCAATCTCAATAAAAGTTTAAGTCTATTAGTTAAATTGCCTTCCAAAATCAATAAATTGGAACATTGAAAATAGAAAAAATTAAATTAAATGAAGGGCATTTTAAAGATATTATCATTAAAAAAAATATTATTTGATTGTTGCTTACATTTCATTCCACAAAATATAAATTAATTTTACTTATATTTTTTTTTCAGAGAAAATATAATATTATAGTTGATGAAGATTTACATACAAGCAAGTTGATGAAGATAAATTAACTTCGTTAATTATAAAAAAAAAAAAAAAATAAAGATAACAAGCCACCCTTCCTTAGAAATAATTTGCTAAATTTTTTTAACAAAATATTGAGGAGACTTTTAAATAATTAATAATAATTAATTCTCCTTGGGTATGACTACAAATTGAATATTCACATATTATGAATAAGTTGAATGTTATCCAAAAAATGGGAACGAATTCTTCATTGCAACTCATTGTTTGCTTCTATGTCCTACACTTGTTAGCATGGTCAAGGGTTCAAAGATGCCACTGCTTAGTTCCCCAAAGGTCTATTATGAGCATAGGCGGTGTGCTTGATTTGGTTTCATTAATGGGAAAACAACAAAAGATAGCAATGGAAATTGCAGTGCAAGAAATCAACAACCAATTGAGTTTCTCCAAGATGGATTTGAAGATTAAAGATTCACATGGGAATTCAGCTCAAGTAATTGCAAGTGGTAATTTCCCTTCCAACTTCTTATCTTGTGTTGCAGCATTAGTTGAACAGACCAAATTTTGGCATCTTTCACAAAATCTTAATTGGTTAACTATATTTAATAGACAGTTAATGTGATATGTATGGATATCAAAATTCATTAGTCATTAAACTAAATTCATTCATCTTAAATGTGATTAATTATAATTTTTAGGTGTTTACATCTATCTCTAATTTAATACTTGAAAATTATGATTAAATACGGTAATAAAAATTATATTAGTAGTTAATAAATT
>NC_021162.2:36351998-36362011 GCF_000331145.2 Cicer arietinum | reverse complement strand
TTGTGTAGAAAATATAAAAGAGGAAAATTAAATGAAGAGAGATTATGTGGGAGCCACATGTATTTGTGTTTGTATTTGTGTTTAAAATTGTGTTCAAATATCATTGCTCATTGAAAAATTCTCCTATTATTCAATGTATTTTTATCTCATTTTTTATAATTTTTATTTTAAATTGTAATATGATATCATATTTTTTGAGAAAGTTTTTATTGAAATTTAATTGGTGGTAAGGATAAAGTGTTTGCCAACAAAATTTATGACAAAAGAAACAAACAAAAAATCATTATTTTTTCTTTTTTTTTTCTTTTAAAATTCATTTCTTCAACCTTTTAAAAGTGGAACACATCGTTGTTATATATATATATATATATATTGTGTTTTGTTAGTTTTTCTTTCAATTAAATAAGGATAAAATAGGATACGGTATTCCAAACCGCGTATCAAAAAGTAAGAGAGTCTCTACATTTATGCAAACGGAAAAATATAATTTACCAAACATGTTCGAAAGTGCCACCTCACTTTATTGATAGTAGTTGAGTTGTCAAAATAAGTTAGCATGAATGAGTCAGCTCACCAACTCGTTAAAGTATAGGATTTCGGTCTAATAATTTCAGTTTGAATTTGTTCAGGGTTTTTTAGCCAAGTTCAAATAAATCATTACTTATTCGGGTTAATCCGTATAGGTACCGAGTAGCCTGCAACCCGCATAACCAATTTAAAAAATATTAAAATTTTAAATTTAGTTCACATAAAAAAAGGTCCAAAAGAAATTCAACCCACTTAGTTGGTTATATATATATATATTATCCTTAGTTGGTTATATATTTTTAATAAACAATTTTTTTATTTTCTTAAGTGGACAATCATCCAATACTTTATAAAATGTGAACATTGCTTATGAAGTCTAAAAACACTTATTATAGAGTCACATTAGAACTATTTAACACTTTCTTTGAATTTGGTTCGAGTTTAGGTTATGTTAGACAAATCTAAATTTACTTGTGTTATGCTAGATAATATTTCTAACTTTTGGATAATTTAAACTTATTTTAATTTATGTGTTGTTTGGATAATATGTTGTTTTGAAAATTTTGAATTAAGTTTGTGTTAATTGAAAAATTCAAACTTAATTTGTGTATAAAGAGTAAACAATAATTTTTTTAAATGAGAATGAAAAAAAATGACATTAAAATTGATTCATACTTAATGCATAAGTAATATACCATAATTTTTTTTAAATGGTCATCAACAAAAATTTTCAAGTTAAAAGAGTCGCAAAAATATTAAAAATATAATGAGAAAAAAAGATATTATAAAAAATGTGCGGGTTACCGGCCTAGTCTGCAACTTGTCTAGGGCTGGGCTTGGGTAGTATTTTATTAACCCATATTAAAATAGAACTTTTTAACCTAGTCCGAAGAAAGATGTAACTTGTTAGGGTCAGTCCTATATAGATTGGGTAACTCGTTAGTTGCTACTTAACTTGCGTTAATTTTTTTTTTTAACTTTCACCTTTATGCATAGTTACTCATCTACATACATCATTAATTGTCTATTTTAAGGTTATTTTGATAAATTTTGCTAACAAGTGTGGTAGAGACATTGTTAAATGATTATAAAATATGACAATATATTATCTATTATATATTTATTATTTATAATAATTGTTTAGCAAAAAAACACAAAAATGCCAATTCTATAATTTTAATTTTAGTACATCACTAAATTAAATAAAAATTAGTCATTTTAATTTTATATTCTCTCCATTTCTTACTATTTTTTAAATTTAAAATTCAAATTTCGAATAGCTTTCACTTATACTTGGCCTAACTTTTCACTTTTATGATTTTCAATATATTTTATCTCTCTCACTTCATAATTTTTTCTTTTCTTTATTTAAAATCTGTACATTTAGTTTCTTATTTTTATTAAATTTCTCTACTCTTACTCTCTAAGCAACTTTTTAAATTCATATTCTTTTTTAAAAAACTGAAGAAGATAAAATTTGTATTAATAAAAGTGATATTAATGGTAATTTTACTTTTTAAGAAGATTTAAACTATTTACCTTGATATTGTAAAATTAATCTCTTACCATAAAATTATAATATTAATTACTCAAATCTTATATAAGTATTATGATATTTCACTTATCAATTAGTTAAGAGAAAACATGTATTTGTGTTATATATATATAGGGAGGATATAGTGAGAACTGATAGTTATTATGAGAAACGAGAATTATTAATAATAATTATTAGATTTAATTAGTGCATAAGATTAAATTACTCAATAAAAATGTTATATGATCATATCTCACCCAATTACTCTTGGATAATATATACTATAATATTTCTAAATTTATTTCTTTTTATTTTCGTGATAGCTCGAACTAAAAACTCCAAAATAAATATATTATTTTTTATTTTTATATTTTTTTGACTCAAGATTTTATTTTTATTAAACCTGCATTTTTACTTTTTATTGTAATATTATTGTAACTTTCAAATTACAATTCTTATTATTGTAATATTTTATTGGCTCAAATTTCACAAACTTCAAATTTCAATAATTGTAACTTAACTATTGAAAATGTTATTTTGAGTTTATATAATCTAACAACTTTTTTTATTTAAGCATTATTAATTTAGAATTAACTGTTATAAACAATTTTATTAAAAAATTTATTAATTTGTTTATTGTAATAAAACAGTGGGTGTGGCTAGTTAGAATTATGATATTCAAAATTTGATTTTTACAAGTTCTATATTTAATTTTGAAAAAAATTTAAAGGGATTATTTGGAAATGGAGACTTTTTTCAGATTTATTTTTATTAACAAAAAGGATGATTGAAGAGTAGTTTTTATTTTGATAAATAATAAAAATGCAGGTTTAATAAAATTAAAATTTTTGAGTAAAAAATATATAAAAATAAAAATAAAATCCTTAAATAATTCTATCTCATAAGTACGAGAAGGAGTTTTATTTTTTGGATACAACATCAAGGAGTTTTTAATTCAAATTATTACAAAAATAGAAAGAAAATAAATTTAAAGATATTATAATATATAGTACCCAAGAGTTATTAGATGGAGATTTAGTTACATAACATCTTTGGTGAGTAATTTAATCTTATGCGTTAAGTAAATCCAATATATACATATATATATATATATATGAATGATGATTCGTTAGTAGTAGTTTTGTGATGAGTTACTTCGCTTAATAACTCAATATCAATCCAATCATCAAATCAAAAGTTCTTATTGAGTCGATCAACTTTATAAATATTTATAAAACTTTAAAACTATTTGGTATTTCATTAAATGATTTCAAATAAACTTATAATAAGCTTTTTAAAAATATACGTAAGGCTTAAATATTGTATTTGTCTATTTAAGTTCGTGCATTTCTCATTTTCGTTCCGGTAAGGTTTTTTTTGGTTTTTCAATTTAAATCATGTAAGTTCAATTTTGTTTTAAAATCATCTTTATCGTTGGTTGGTGTTAAAAAAAGTTTATGTGATAAACAAATGAGTGACGTGATAATTTAATGTGGCAAAAAAATAAATAAATTTCTTCAAAAATAAATATTTTTGATTTTACCTTCAACTGTCCTTCATTTTTTTTAATTTATTTTTTAATTAATGTTATTACTTTGTTTCATTTTTTTAATTTTTTAATTTATTACTCTGACACATCACTCATTTATTTGGAACATAAGCTTTTTTTAATAGCAATTATCGGCATAAATAACTTTAAAACTAAATTAAACTTATATGGCTTAAATTGAAAACACACTTACAGGGACAAAACTGAGAAAAGTGCGAATTTACATGGACGAATCAAATATTTAAGTCTATAAGTAAATATCAATGACTATATTACAAAGCTACAAATTTCAAATTTATATAAAATTTTGTGTGTTTGATCATTAATATATTGTGTTAATACTCCTATTGTTGATATCTATCTTTGTGTTTCTTTTGTACATTCAAGGTTAAAGTGAAAAATATTTTAACACTTTGTATTTCTTTTTAATTTACCACTTAATACGTAAGTGGTAAGCATAAAAGTTACCACTAAAAACAAATTACGTATGGACTACTATCGCTATTTCATTTAATTGTGTCAACGTTCACGAGATCATTAAATTTAAGTGAAAAAAATATCGATAATTAATTTGTCAATAAAAAAAAATAGATTTATAATTATCCTTGACGAGTCAATTAGTTAATAGACAAATTAATATTTGAATGTGAGTCCATAGTTATAAACGGCTATTCATGCGTCAATTAGTTAATAAACGATTATTCACGAATCAATTACTTAATAGACGAGTTCATAGTTATAGACGTCTTTCACGAGTCAATTAATTAATAGATGAATTAATATTTGATAATTAATTTATCTTTTAAATAGCTAATATATAAAAGCATGAGAAATTTCTATATACAGCAAAAAGTTATGTATATAAAGTTGGTCTTTTCAATTTATACACAACGACTGACTCTGTGTGAATGCAAGGGTATTTTGCTAGTTATTTATTAAAAAAGTTAAGCATATGTATTTCTTAAATCTTAACGCATCATAATTATCACACAATCGTGTGCAGAATGGATGATGTTGAAAAAGTGAAAATGGAGTTTTTTATTTTTATTTTTATTTTTTTACATTTTCTATATGCTAAACTTTACAATTTTCCTCACTCTCATATTTTAAGGAACCCATTATTTTAACTTAGATAAATTATTTCAAATCAGTAAAATAAACTAAAATTTAACCCAAAATCCACATGCAAAATGTGAAATTAGTTCTAGGAAAGAACTCACTATTTTTCTAAAGATAATCCCCTTCTACTCAAGTTAGGTGGTGGAACATAACAATATCAACATTTTTGTTTGAGTTAAGACTTAAGGACAATTAACAATAATATTTAGAAAAATAAGTTAATATTTCATTGAACTTTAAAAATAACAATAAAATAAGTTTTTTTTTTTTACAAAATGACCATTAAAAAAATAAAAAGAGTTGAAATAAATGGAGAGCGAATCAAATATCTTCTTACACCCTCAAATATTTGGAAAATCAAAGTGATACCGAGTTCTAATTCTTTCATAGATGATGATAAAATGATCATTAGTATCACTTTAATTAATAAAATTTTCTCCCTATTCTATTTTTGTTTTAAGTTAAATATCAACTTCAAAAAAAGTGAAACAAAAGTAAAAATGTAGTTACATGTATCATCACACGTAATGTTAAAACCGTGTAGAAAATAAGTTAACACTTTTCTTATAATAAAATCTCTCTTTCCTTGTGAACTCAATGAAAACATAAAACAAAACACCTCTCCTTCTCCTCATTTAAAACCAATAAAATACAGATATCCTTAATTTTAAGATCCATGAATCATGATTTATGTTTAGAATAGTAGTATAATAATATTTACATTTACCTATCTTATTAAGAGTTGAATTTAAGGACTTCAGTGAAGAATGAAACTTTCTAACACCAATATGCTTTTATGAATATAGTTATGGATCTCTCACAGAGCAACCAAGTGCTAGCCATCATTGGAACTATTACACACAATGAAGCAAATTTGGCAAGTGAATTCAGTGACACCATAAAGAACATTCCTATTTTGTCTCTAACATCATCTGCGGTCAGACCAGAATTATTATCTCCTAGATTGCCACATTTCATCCAAGTAGGTAATGATATTAACATTCACATGCAATGCATTGCAGCAATTGTAGGAGAATTTAAATGGAAAAAGGTGACAATAATATATGAACTTAATAATGGGTTTTCCTCTGATCCAGGATTACTACTTAGCCTCTCTTATTCTCTTAGACATGTTGGTTCTGAGATTGAAAACCACTTAGCTTTTCCTTCCTTATCAACTCTTTCAGACCCAAAAACTACAATTGAAAATGAGCTTAATAAGCTGAAAAAGAAGAGTAATAGGGTTTTCTTGATTGTTCATTCTTCTTTAGAGATTGCCAGCATGGTTTGTGAGAAAGCAAAGCAAATAGGTTTGATGGAAAAAGGTTCTGTGTGGATTATCCCAGATGAGGTTGCAGGCTTTCTTGATGCAGTTAACTCTTCTGTTATCTTGAACATGCAAGGTATTGTAGGATTTAAAACACACTTCATAGAAACGAGTGAGGCTTTTACAAAGTTTAAATTCAAATTCCAAAGAAGGTTTGCACTAGAATACCCTGAAGAAGATAACATTCACCCAAGTATCTTTGCACTTCAAGCATATGATGCAACTTGGGCTATTGTTGACGCTGCAAATAAATCATCACAAAGTAAGTTCAGTGTTGAACAATTCTCAGAAAATATTTTGTCAAGTAATTTTGACAGACTAAGTGGAAAGACTTTATCAAAGAATGGGCAATTGCTTCAACTGCCATCCTTCAACATAATTAATGTGATAGGGAAAAGTTATAGAGAAATGGCGTTTTGGTCTCCAACAATTGGTTTTTCCAAGAACATTGTTAACCATAAGATAATGGAAATAAACTTAAATAATGATTCTAGTGAAGTTTTTAGAACAATTTATTGGCCTGGAGACTTGCAATTGGTTCCGAAGGGTCACAATAATGAGGAAAAGTCATTGAAAATAGCTATACCTTCCAATGGTGCCTTTACTCAATTTGTGAATGTGACATATGATCAGAGCAAAAATGAAACTTCCATCACTGGTTTCTCTATCAGTGTCTTTGAAGCAGCTGTCAAACATTTACCTTATGATTTACATTACAATTTTGTTCCCTTCAGTGGCTCCTACGATGAAATGGTTGATCAAGTCTACAATAAGGTATGGTAACTTTTGAATGAGAGAAAAAAACTAAAGACATAAGGTGAAACTATGTGTTTAAACTATACTGCATAGTCTCTGAAAGAATAAACATGCAATCACATCATTAGTTACATAATGACTACGATATCAAATCAATCTTAATTACATAGTATTCATAAAAACAGAATATACTTATGCAAATATCACAACAACAGTTAACTAGTTTAGAGTTGTAGCTTTTTTTTTTTTTTTTGTCTCTTTCTTGTTTTGTTGTTTCTTTTGCTCAGTACAAATATAAAATTTGGTTTATGATGCAGACATGGGATGCTGCTGTTGGTGATACATCAATAGTTGCATATAGATATCATCTAGTGGACTTCTCACAACCTTATGTTGAATCTGGCCTCCACATGGTGGTTACTGAACAACCAGCAAAATCAAAAGAAGCATGGATGTTTTTGGATGCCTTTACAAAAGAGATGTGGCTGACAATGGCAGCTATGCATATTTTTGTAGGAGTTGTTATTTGGTTGATTGAACGAGAAGAAAATGCAGATCTAAGGGGATTTGGGTCCATTCTTTGGTTTTTAGTCACTGTACTATTTTATGCACATAGTAAGTCCTCTAACTTAATGTTTAAGTATGTTCATTTTAAGTAAACTTTTTATCTACTAAATATTAGCATCAATTGAAGACCAAAACAGTATTTGTTGTTACAATATAGGATAAGGAGAAGTTTGTTAGGATTTGAGATAAGGAGTTAGTTAAGGAAGCTATTAGTTAATGGGGTAGTTAGGATAGCTATCAAGGGAGAACCCTCTCTTAAATGATAGCTATCAAGGGACTTTTATACCAGCTCCCTATCAACAACTTTCATAAGTGTTTCCATAACATACTTTTCAAATTGCATGCCTTATTGCATGCCTTGAAAAGGAAGCAAGAATATAAAAGTAATACATTAAATTTTATCAAAATGCATGTAGAAAATGTTGGAACAAAGAACTGTGATGAACACAGTAAAAATTGCGCAGCAAAAGAGACAAGGCAGAGGAAGAAGGATTGAGATAAAATTTTGATATTCATTCATGCTACAAAGCTGTTATTTTTATGAGTTACAAAAATGCTTGTGAAGCAAGTTATCCATAATAATAACTAACTAACTAACTAATTTGTAACTAACTCTCAATTTGTAGCACAACAGTTTATGAATTAAATTTCAACACTTCCCCTTAATTCATAGCTGTTGAACACTTATAACACCAAGCTTCTTTCTCAAAGACTCAAATCGGTCAAGTTTTAGAGCCTTTGTAAAACCATCTGCTAATAGCACTTCAGTTGGGCAATATTGTGCTTCAATCATTCCATTGTTCACCTGCTCCCTAATGAAATGGAACCTTGTATCGATATGTTTACTTCTGCCATGTGAGATTGGATTTTTAGCAAGGCTAATGGCTAACTTGTTATCAATTCTAAGTATCAGAGGCTTCATCACTTCACACCTCAGCTCTTTCATTACTGCATCCAGCCATACGGCTTGATAGGTTGCAAGTGTTCCTGCAATATATTCTGCCTCACACGATGATAGTGCAGTCACTGGTTGCTTCTTCGTGCACCATGATATGGCTGCTTCATTGAACTTAAAGACATAGCCAGATGTACTCCTTCTATCTATGATGTCTCCACACCAATCACTATCTGAGTATCCAATGAGTTCACTTCTTTCACCTTTGCTTCCATTCGGGAACAGCAGACCAAACTCCTTTGTGCCTTTTATATACCTAAGTATCCTTTTAGCAGCTATCAAGTGAGTCTTCCTTGGATCATGCATGAATCTGCTAATCACGCTTACTGAGTAGCAGATGTCAGGCCGACTGTTGCATAGATATCTTAGTGAGCCAACCATTTGTCTGAACAGGGTTGGATCAATTCTTTCTTCCTCGCTGCACTCATCAATTTTTGAGTTTGTTTCTAATGGATTTGAAATTGAGTTGCAGCTATTCATTTCAAATTTCTCAAGCAGCTCACCAATATACTTTTGCTAATGCATAACCATTCCTGTTTTCATCTTCATAAATTCCATGCCTAAGAAGAATGAAAGCTCACCTAGATCAGTCATTTCGAATTCAGACTTCAGCTTGTTTTTCACTTTTTCAATCTCTGATGTTTTGCTTCCAGTAATGAGCAAATCGTCCACATATAGGCAGATTATCATGGTTTCTTCTTCACTTGAATTCTGCACATATACTCCAAACTCTGCTAAACACTTTTTGAAGCCTATTTGAATCAGAAACTGATCAATCCTCTTGTTCCAGGCTCTAGGGGCCTGCTTCAAGCCATACAAAGCCTTATGGAGTCTATATACCATATTTTCTTTGCCTTGTATTTCAAAACCAGGAGGTTGTGACACAAACACGACCTCTTCAAGTGGACCATTTAGAAAGGCTGATTTTACATCTAAGTGATAGAGTGACCACCTTCTCTTGCAAGCTAGAGCTACTACTAGTCTTACAGTTTCAAGCCTTGCAACTGGAGCAAACACTTCATTGTAATCAATACCATGTTTTTGTAAGAAACCTCTAGCCACCAACCTGGCCTTGTGCTTTGAAATTTTTCCATCAGGATTTAATTTCAGTTTGAAAATCCACTTCACATCAATTTTCTTTTTCTGATTTGGTAGATTTACTAGCTCCCAAGTGTGATTTTTTTCAATTGATTGAAGTTCTTCCATCATAGCTTTCTTCCATACCTCTATCTTCAATGCCTCTTTATAATTGAGAGGTTCAGCATCTGCTAATAATGCAAAGTGAATGATATCACCTTCATCATTTACCGCATTATCAGAAATCAATTCACAATCATTAAGCCTGCTTGGAGCTTGTCTGATTCTTTGAGGTCTCACAGTTGCTTCCACTTCTTCTGGTTCATTTGTTTACTTCTGCATTATCTGATTCATCACTTGAGTTAGGATAAATGCAGCTTTGCTGATTTTCCCTGTTGTATACTGGTTCCTCTTCCCATTTCCACTTCTCAGCCTCATTCACAATCACATCCCTACTGACATGTACCTTTTGAGTTACAGGATTATACAGCTTATAGGCGCTTGTAGGATGATAGCCTATAAGTATCATGATTTCACTCTTATCCTCCAGCTTGTTTCTCCTAACATTTGGTACATGTTTATAGCACAAGGAGCCAAAAAC
>NC_021162.2:36336893-36351695 GCF_000331145.2 Cicer arietinum | reverse complement strand
CTGTTAAAACTTAAGAAAAATACTCAAGATTGATCTTGGTTATGAAAACAGAAAACGGAGAACGTTCTTGGTTTTTGATGTAAAACAGAGAACGTTCCTTGATTAGCTTAAAACAGAAAATCAGTTTATGTTTTATCTTGGTTAGTCAATTTAGTATGATAAATAAATAGATAGGATAGAGAATACCACTCAAGGATTTTATCCTGGTTCACCCAATGTGGGTTACGTCCAGTCCTCACACTGTGAGATTTTCCACTATGTGTTTAAAAACAAAGTACCTTCTTGATCTTACAACACCTAGTCTAGATCAACCTTGATCTAATTCAATCTCTATTACTTTCCACCCAGAAAGCAATAACAACACCTATCTAATCTTGATAGAATGTAATCTTTAAACAAACTATAAAGAAACTCTTATAGTTTGAGTTTTTATAATTTGATTGTTTTGACAGAATCTGAGATTTCTCAACTCTTGTTTGAGAATTGATTCTTTACAAAGGATCTAATGATAATTGCGCAGGCTAATAGATGAGTATGAACCAGCAGTTGTTTCGCAAGAATTAGAATGTATGATTGCCTCTGTTTTGCAGAATTTCAAGTATGTATGTGATTGATTTATGGATTTCTAAGCACTTGAATTTCTTTACCTTGATTATGGATATTGGCCTTCTATTTATAGGCTGTAGAGGCACTGAATGAAGGTACAGAAGAGTTGTTGGAGAGGCTTTGCTTTTTGACTGAAATATTATTTCAGAATAAAAATAATCCTTCTTTGAAATAGCTTTTTGACTTTATTGGTTTAGCATTTAAAGCAGTTATGTCCTTTTTTAGAAAGTACTCTTGACGTTTCTTCATCGATCTTGGATGGTACATTCTCTGTCTTGAGTGTATCTAGAGAAGGTTGGAGATGAATTACAGGCTATTTCTGAGGAGATGCAGTGTTGTTGTTATTGTGCAGAAAACAAAGAATGATTAACGTTCTTGGTTTGTCAGTTTGAACTTTCTTGAGCTTCAATAATCATTCTAGAGTTCCCATTTTAATCGTTCTGGTTTTCCTTTGCAATTGTCTTGTTATATGTCAAGATTGATCGAACTTTCTTGACATTTGATTTTTGGAGTTTGCAAACTGTCATGACTTTTGTCTGTCTTTAAGTCTTTTGATCTTTGAGATCAAATAGCCTTTTTGAGTTTGGATGAATCCTACTTGTTCCTTGCCATGTACTGATTAGATATGAGTAAACATGTACTGATTAGATATGAGTAAATTTCCAGGGAAGACTCTTTGTTAAGGAGATAGAAAAAGTTTGACCAATATGCTGTGATGGACAATTTTGGAATCTGGAGATCATTCTCTGTTTTGATGCAGAATGATCTTGTTGTTGTCTTTTCTGTTTTGCTTGATTCTGTTCTTAATTAAATCCACTCAAAAACACAAGTTAAATTAACATAACATTTTAGAATCATAATTAACCTTAGTTTATTTTCATCAAAACTTTAAATATAGAGTTTGTCTCAACATGCTTCTCCCCAAAACTTGTGTGGTAAGTTTTTTTGCTTGATCATACTTCTTGCCATATTTAGTAGGGTCATGTTCCTTCTCTCAACAAGTCTGTAACACCCCGAATTTCAAAGCGAGGGTGTATTTTTTTTTCAAAAGCAATTAAAATAAAACAGAGAAATACATAAGGTAATACCTTTGGAAAAATAATTAAGTCATTATAATTTACAAGCAGCGGAAAAGTTTCTCGAAATATGAATCCAAAATATTTACACATCAAAAAGTGGTACATGTAACCCATTGAAAATAACATGTCATGCTGACAATATTAGTATAGGTACAATCTTCCAATCTAAAATAAATACAATTCAAAAGAAAGACATCTGTTCCCTCTATGTCAACCTAATCTGATCATTCTCCAAAACAAACTAAACATCCTGAGTGATCTCCACGCGCCCCGTAAGATCCTCCTAACATAGCTCCAGTCAGGAATTCCCATCTACATTCCCATCCACAGGGTATGAATAACTGAGCCCCTGACTTAATGCCAATCGATTTCCAAATCGATTTTGTCAGTTTTGCTGAATTCCTGTATGGCCAAATCGATTTCCAAATCGATTTCTTAAATGGTTTTGAAAAAGATATTATAAAATCGATTATGTCAAATTAGCGAATTCCCTGTAACTCATCCAATCGATTGGGAAATTGATTTCCCTGCATATTCTTCCAAAAAAATACATAAACTAACTCAATCACATTCATACACAATTCCACATCTTAACACTTAGCAATTCCCACACGATCACCACGACAAATTTAGTTTCGAAATAGTTTTGCAATCAAACAAGCTATCACACAATTCCCAAAACATAACACTTAGCACTTATAACACAATCACTACAACATTATGAGCTTCGAAATAGTTTTGCAATCAAACACGCTATCACACAATTCCAAACAAAACATAACACTTTGCACTTATAACACAATCACTACAACATCATGAGCTTCGAAATAGTTTTGCAATCAAACATGCTATCACACAATTCCAAACAAAACCCTCCGCGAGAGGCGTAAATCCTAAACGTACAATTTCTCACGAACGAACACGAGTGCAGTCTCTCATGGACAAACACAATTTACAAGGGTGCAGTCTCTCACGAACAAACACAATTTACCAGGGTGTAGTCTCTCACGGAGAAACACCTGTGCAGTCTCTCACGGACAAACACAATTTACCAGGGTGTAGTCTCTCACGGACAAACACCTGTGCAGCCTCTCACGGACAAACACAATTTACCAGGGTGTAGTCTCTCACGGACAAACACCTGTGCAGTCTCTCACGGACAAACACAATTTACCAGGGTGTAGTCTCTCACGGACAAACACCTGTGCAGTCTCTCACGGACAAACACAATTTACCAGGGTGTAGTCTCTCACGGACAAACACCTGTGCAGTCTCTCACGGACAAACACAATTTACCAGGGTGTAGTCTCTCACGGACAAACACCTGTGCAGTCTCTCACGGACAAACACAATTTACCAGGGTGTAGTCTCTCACGGACAAACACCTGTGCAGTCTCTCACGGACAAACACAATTTACCAGGGTGTAGTCTCTCACGGACAAACACCTGTGCAGTCTCTCACGGACAAACACAATTTACCAGGGTGTAGTCTCTCACGGACAAACACCTGTGCAGTCTCTCACGGACAAACACAATTTACCAGGGTGTAGTCTCTCACGGACAAACACCTGTGCAGTCTCTCACGGACAAACACAATTTACCAGGGTGTAGTCTCTCACGGACAAACACCTGTGCAGTCTCTCACGGACAAACACAATATTTTTAATACTCGTTTAACTCTAATGGTTTTCAAATTCCACACAGAACATACTCAAACATATTCACAAATTCAATCCACAATTCACACCAAAACACATCAATTCATTTATCCACAAAATCCAACCATACACATATCAAATTTCATAAGCATTGATTATGAACACGTCAAATACGAAGAACACAATCATCACAACATACCCCTCAAACACATCAAATCTCATTTCCTCAAAATCATACCATAACGCGTTAAATTCATTTTCCCCCAAAACCAATACTTCAACCCTAACAAAATTCTTTTCCACGCAACCACAGATAAGTCCCTAAATGCAAACTAGAAGTTTGGAAGGAGCCCTTACCTTCACGTTAGCTTTAACGTGCGATTACGGTACCGCAAGTAAATCCGGTAAAATCTCCGCTCGCAACGCCGCTTCCAAAGTTGGTTCCCTAGCACCGTAGCGTGGTAGTGAGCAACTTTCCCTTCTATCTCTTCGCGAAACAAAGCTTAGATCTAGATGAAACGGGGAGGTTTGTGTTTGACGGTTTTGAACTCCATAACTCCGTTTTTGAATTCGGGAAGAAGGAAGAAGCTGAAAATTTGTTCTTACTCACCCACAATCCTTGGGTTTCTACTCTTGAACAAAAGGAAGCAGCGAAAATGGAGGTAGAAGGAAGAAGAAGGAATGGGTTTCACGCGAGGCAGAGGAAGAAGGAGAACTTCTGTTTTCTTTCTTTTCTTTTTCTTTCCTTTTTTCTTTGCCTCTCTTTCTCTTTCCTTTTCTTCTCTTTCTCTTTCCTTTCTTTTTCCCTCCAAACAATTAATCATTATAGATATATTGAATATAATTAACAAATATCTCAAAATATTTAGATATTTATTAAATTTACCATTTCGCCCATAACCTCTCCAAACCACTTTTGTTAAAATATCCACTCTCGTCGCAACTCAAATGACATAAACAACTTTTAGCAATTGCGAGACATTTTTAACAAACTCCCCTGAATTAAATTCTTCGTAGAGGATTTACCGTACTTAATTTAATTTATTTATCGACGAATAATTTTAATCGGCATCAAAATATCTTTTTGGTCATATAAACTCCAAAATATTAATAACTTTGGCTAAAAAGACTCCGAGTTCAATACCAAAAATACACTAAAATACACTAAAATACATAAAGTGTACTTTAAAATTATGGGTCTTACAAAGTCCATTATGCTGAGGTGTATATGGAGTTGTCACTTCATGCGCAATGCCTTGATTGACACAAAAATCTTCAAATTCTTTTGAGGTGTACTCTCCTCCACCATCAATTCTCAAGATCTTAATGGATTTATCACTTTCTTTTTCTATTAATACTTTGAATTTCTTGAAAACCTCTAAAGCTTCACTCTTAACCTTAATTGTATACAGCCACATCATTCTTGTACATTCATCTACAAATGTGATAAAGTATTTGCTTCCCCCCAATGAAGATACTTCAAAAGGACCACATATATCAGAGTGAACTACTTGCAGTGCTACACTAGCTCTTTTAGATGCTTCAGAACCAAATGAGCATCTACTTTGCTTACTTTTCAAAGATACTTCACAAATGGCTTTTCTGCCATTCAGTTTTGGCAGGCCATACACCAGTCCTTTAGCATTCAAATCACTAAGACTTCTAAAATTTAAGTGACCATACCTCTTGTGCCATAAGTCTTCAACATCTTCACTCCCTGCTGCAAATAGGCACATCATTCTTTCACTTGAGATGTTGCATTTGTAAGTTCTATTCTTTGACATGTTTGATTTAAGCACCAAGTTCTTCTTTTCATCAAACAGCTTCAAGGCGTCGCCATTCATAGTTACTGAGAATCCCTTCTCCACCAGTTGGCCAATGCTCATGAGATTACACTTCATCTCAGGAACATACATTACATCTTCAATAATGATTCTTTTGCCACCATTGCTTCTAATTACTATGTTTCCACTGCCTTCAGCCACAAGGTTTCTACTGTCATCCAGTTTGATGCTTGTTTTCTTGCTAGTATCAAAGCTTGTCAACCATTCTCTATGTGATGTCATGTGGTTTGAGCATCCAGAGTCAAGAAACCACTCTCCATTCTTAATCTTCTCATCATTGGTAGTAGCCATCATCAGCATTGTGCTGGAATCATCTCGATGAGCCAGATTTGCTTCTTCATCAATCTTTTGATCTTTCTTGAACCAACATTCATCAGCAAAGTGCCCATGCTTCTCATAGTTGAAGCATTGTACCTTACTTTTGTCAAAATCCCTCCTCTTGTTCTGACTTATGCCAAAACCTCCTCTTCTTGAAGATTCAGCTTTGTCTTTCTTCTTGGCTTCCTTGAATGCAGTCCTCTGTGCATCAGTTGGATTCCCCACCAAATCCTCATAGCATCCTGCACAGTTTCACTTACTTCTTGTGCTCCAAATAAAGATTTCATCAAGGCACTCCATCGAACCCAGTTCTTGCCATCAAGAACCATAATATTTGATCTAAAACCATTGCTATTCATCTTGCCTATCCAGAATTTATCACTCAGTGTTTCCCTTGATTGTTCCCCTCACTTTTCACTCGTGTTTCCCTTAGATTGCACCAAGCTCTAGATGCCAATTGTTGGAACAAAGAACTATGATGAACATAGTAAAAATTGCGCAACAAAAGATAAAAGGCAAAGGAAGAAGGATTGAGATAAAATTCTGATATTCATTCATGCTACAAAGCTGTTATTTTTATGAGTTACAAAAATGCTTGTGAAGCAAGTTATCCATAACAATAACTAACTAACTAACTAATTTGTAACTAACTCTCAATTTGTAGCACAATAGTTTATGAATTAAATTTCAACAGAAAACCCCTGGCTTCATTAGTTAAATTCAGTATTCGGATAATATGATACTAATTATAGCTTTTCAATCACACTTTTATGTCATTTTAAATAAAACAAAGTCCTAATTCTTGATATATTTTCAATATGTAGGAGAACCAATAAGAAGACCATTGGCTCGAACCGTGTTGGCGCCTTGGCTAATTGCTATTTTCATTGTGACAAATAGTTTCATAGCAAGTTTGACATCCATAACTATTGCACAAGTAAAGCCATCTGTGTTAAATATTCAGACCCTTAAAGAAAGAAACTCACCAGTTGGGTGTGATGGAAATTCATTTATTGTGAAGCATTTGACAGAAGTACTAAAATTCAAGCCTGAGAACATTAGGAAAATAAATTCCATGAGTGACTACCCTGCTGCCTTTGAGAACAAGGATATAGAAGCTGCCTTCTTTGTCGCACCTCATGCAAAAGTCTTTCTAGCAAAGTACTCATGTATGGGCCTCATCAAAGCGGGGAACACTTTCAGGCTTGGTGGCTTTGGTTTTGTGGGTTTCTCTCCTCTCATTGTCACTGATTTTTGGCATGTTTGGTAGAAGTAAAATGGGGTAATTGAAAGCCAAGATTAAAATTTAAGATATAATAGATGTTTGGCTTAAATGCACTTTTGGTCTCATAATAAGGAGGTTTAGTCCCACAGTTTAACAAGTTTCTGGATTTTTTCGTACAATCAAATTTGTGGCATCGCTGATTTTGACCTCCACAGTGGACTAGAAACCTTATTACAACCTTTTTCCAGATTCATTGATCAAATGAAAACACATTCTTCTCCAATTCACAAGTTCTGGTCTAAATCAGCAACACAACATCAGTAAATGTAATTCCACATTGTTAACGAATATCACACATTATAAAAAATAAGACTGGACCTAGGATGTGGAGAAAAATCTTGAAAATTATGAAACAGGACGACTAAAATCCAAAATTTATAAATGCGGGACTAAAATCTTGTGTTAGTTAAAATATGGGAACCAAAAGTATATTTAAACCTAGATGTTTCATTTTACTAGTTCTCATATTTAAACACTCACTATCTGTATTTCTTTTATTTTCACTCTTACCAAGCTTAAGTTACATGACATTACACACCAGGTTTTAAAAAATAGTTTGCGACCACAATTGTGTCTACATTAGTTGTAATTAACCATATCTTTTTAATGTAGAAAGCCCCAAAACTCTAGCTCCAACTTAAAGCCTTTAACTGTGCGTGCTTTTCTTAATTTTTCTAAAACTGATACAACTTTTGTGTTACATTTTGTGGTTTGAAATTGTAGGTATTTCCAAAAGGTTCCAGTTTGGCTGCCGACATATCAGAGGCACTGCTGAATATGATAGAGAGTGGAGAAACAGAACAACTAGAAAAAAATATGTTGAATGAGATTGAGAATGGAAACAAAGTCGATTGCTCTTCTTTAGAGAGCAACAAGGGGAAAAGTAATTCATCAATTGGCCTTCAGCCATTCCTTGTTCTGTTTTCAATATGTTCTACTTTTGCTATTATTGGTTTTTTACATCACATGGTTTGTTTGTTGGTGAAGAATGTAGAGACCTTGACAAGCCAAATAGTTGTAACATTAACACAATTATGGCGAATATGGAGATGGACAACCAAATATTTTTCTCTGTGTTGTTCGAAACTCCAATCAAAGATGATGAGAAGAGTAAGCAGTTGCACAGAAATAAGAAGTGCAGAGGAGAATGTCACTAGTAATAGTCAGCAAAGCCCAGTGATGGTTGAGTTTGTTGATATAGTACTGGCTGCTCATGCTTGATGAAACTATTCATGTTTTATACTACTGTAAAAATTAGTTTATTACTGCCAAGTAGTTAAAGATTTTGGATACTCACTTTCCTTAGATACTATGACGGGTGTTATTGATGTAATGTATCCAGATAAATGGTATCCATCATATTTAGTCATACAAGTTCTTTTTTGTTTTTTGCAAAGTAGTCATACAAGCTCTTAAAAGATCAAAACTACTTTAAAAAGTCCTTGGATGGTGCCCGGTATCTATGTTAGGTAGCACAAATTACCGTTAACATGATGCATTAAGTGCATGCATTTTCAGAAAACATTTTTTAAATTTACTCGTCAATAAAAAAGTAAGAGACTTTTGAACTAAACAATTGTCTACATTTCTAGAAACAACGAAGATGTCAAAAAACTATTTTCATTATTTTTAGAAACGTATCTTTATTAACTAGCATTTCATCTTTTCTCCATAACAAATTGACAATTGTTTTTTTCAAGAGTCCTTGTCAAATTAAAATGAACATTCGTTTAAGGAAATAAAAATAATTTTTTTTCCCTCAAAGTAAACAACCCCTTAGATATCCATTTCAGTTTAAGGAGAGATGTTAGCAGATAGTGTAGTAGATTTTTCATCCGTTAGTTATTTTAAGTTAGGTAGTTACAATTATCACTAACTTTGGTAACTAGATTTTCTTTTGACCTTCATCAGTCAGTATATATGCATATGTAAATGCTAAATTAATGTAAGAATAAGAATTATGTTCATGCATGTTAAATCAGTGCTATATTAATTTAATTTTAAGGTTTCTGCATGCATATACTTATGAAAATAAATACACATTAGTTAGTTTGGTAGTTTTCAAACTTCAGACGACATTTGGTTTAGAGATAGACTTTCTTATAGGTTGTTGGACCATTATCTTTTATTAATATTTTATTATGTATACTTCATGTCATGTTGTCGGAAGTCTCAATTTGGCTGACGAGGGTAAAAGGTTTTAAAACTATATTTAAAAAGAAAATTGTTGCCTTTCTCTTTCTACTCAATGACAAATCCCAATAAACATGAAGCATCTAACACCTATTATATTTGTTGAATGTAACATTTTACCGTAAGAAAAAAAAAATTAAACCAAACAACAAGTTTGAAAAGTTCCCTGTGTCAAGACCAACTCAAACCACTGGTTTTCTAAACAACAGTGCTTGTTGTGTGCCTTTGACCTTTCTCCCAGCAAACTTAGTCTAACATATACTTTATTTTTTGAGTAAATGGTTTGACAGATATAGAGATAATTATACTAGCTAAGATATACCATGGATTAGCTTCTTTAGCAACTTTTCAATATCTTGAAAAATCTTTTGAGAGAAGAATTAATTATATATCATAATAATTCCTATGTAGTGTATCCATTCAACTGTTATTGAAATAGAAGTGTTAAGAAATCACTTACTCGTGCTTAAAGTAAATCTCAAGCAATTTATTGATAGATAAAATCAGATCTGATATGATTGCATTTATTAGTTGATTTTCTATTTAAGTTTATTTGAATTTTGGAAAAGAATCAAATCACTCTAATTTGATTTATTTCGTAATTTATTTTTCCTTTATTTTCTGCAATCATTAGATAGCTGACAATTATATGACAACATTGTCTATATATATGAATTGCTATTTATACAAACTTGATTAAACAGATAGTAACAATGCTAACTGACATGATAACTAACTCAAGTCATGGCTAACTAACTTTCTTAATCTAAACTGAATTAACTAACAACCACTCAACACACCCTTCTTAATTTAGATTGGATAACTAAACTAGTCCTAACTTGCTCCTTAACCTTGTAAAGGTCTCACAGTTCAATCTTACTCTCTAAAGTAAGTAGCTGAAACACCCCATTTTATTAAAAATAATAATAATAATAATAATAATAATAATAAATAAATAAATAAAACAAATGTACCTCATCAACTCTCACTCTCTTTCTATCTAATTCCCTCGTTTCCCTTCCTCTCTCTCGGGTACCCACTCCCACCCCCACCGTTCTAAAAATTTAATTATTGTTTCTTTAATTTTCTATTTCCCGTTGCAACCAAATTATGATGAATGTTGCTTTAGACTTGTGTCCATCTTCTTCCAACGTTCTAAAAACTTAATTATAGTTTCTTTAATTTTCTAATTTTCCATTGCAATAGAAAAATGTAGTTTTGGTTAAAAATCTTATTTTTGTACTTAGAGTAAATTTAAATGATTTTTATGCTTTTCTAGAGTTAGCTAAACTTTAGAATAATTTTCTAAAGTCTTGAGAATATTTTTTTATAGTCAAATTTGTCAGCTGAGGTTATGTCTACTACTCTAAGAGTTGTTGCAGAACAAACTTAATTGATTCTCCATAATAGTGAATAGACGGCGATCATTATCATGTTTTTATTATGCTATAATTATTATTTTACTCGTTTTTATGTTAAATTATTCATCTCAAACTCTTGCATCATTCTCTTCTGTTTGTTGCAATATCAAGCTCATTCTGACCTGTAACCACATAGGGACAAACTAATATAATACCAGCCTTAGCATCAAGATTGACATAAACTCCATGTTCACAAATACATTTAGTGAAGCCAATCTCAATAAGAAAACCATCAATCTTCTTGTTCCTAGCCGTTGGAGCTTGCTTCAGCCCATATAGTGCCTCGTTAAGCCTGTACACTTTCATCTCATGTCCTTGCACTACAAAATTAGGTGGTTTCTCAACATGGACTTCCTTATCAAGTGGTCCATTGAGAAATGCAAATTTCACATCCACTTGATACATTTTCCAACCATTGAGAGTTGCAATGGTGACAACAACTCTAATTGCCTCCATTCTAGCCACAATAGCAAAGACTTCATCAAAATCAATTCCTCTTCTTTGTAACAATCCTCTAGCCATAAACCTTGCTTTGTGCTTGATCACATCACCATTTGGATTCACTTTCACTTTATACACCCATTTCACAACAATGGCTTTCTTTTGATTAGGCAAACAGACCAAGTCCGAAGTTTATTCTTCTCAGTTGATTGCAACTCGTTCTTCATTGCCATTATTCAGATGTGATATGTAATTGCCTCATTAAAATTGATTGGTTTAACTTCAGAAAGTAGTGCAAAGTGGACAATATCACCTTCAGATGTTACCTCAGCATCAGTCAATATATCATAGTCATTAAATCTTTGTGGAATATATCTATTTCTTTGATATCTCCTCCCTTTTATAACCTCATCATTCTCAGAATATTTTTCACTATCATTTTCAACTAGTACTCCTGTCACTTTTCTCACAATTATATCTTCATAATTCCACCTCCTTGCCTCATCAATTTTTACATCTCCATTAACTACATTTTTTTCATTTTCAGGATCGAACAACCTATAACAACCAGTTGAATGATACCCTACTAACACAATTCTCTCTCCCTTATCATCAAGCTTATGTCTAAGCTGATCAGGTATATGCTTAAAACAAAGTGGTCTAAAAATTCTAAAATAGCTTACCTTGGTTTTAGCACCAAACCAAGCTTCTTCTGGTGTAACGCCTTGCAGTCTCTCTGTAGGACTTCTATTGAAAATGTAGGATGCAGTTTCTCCCCACATAAATTTTTGTAGCTATTTCTCCTTTAAAATATTCTTCTCCATGTTCATAATGGTCCTATTTCTTCTCTCTGCAGTGCCATTATGTTGTGGAGTATATGGTGGTGTTATTTCATGAACAATGCCCTCAGACTCACACAACCTCTTGAATTCATTTGAGACATATTCACCACCTACATATGTTCTTAAAAGACATACTTTTCACTTTGTTTTTTCCACCATAGACGTGAACTTCTTGAAAGTATCAAACACTTCATTTCTCCTTTTTATCAAATACATCCGCATTTTTCTAGTGAAATCATCAATGAAGGACACAAAATACTTATTGCCTCCAAGTGAGTCTATCTGCATTGGACCACATACATCTAAATATACCACTACAAGTTTCTCCTTTGATCTGACTTCAACTTGTTTTAAGAAAGTGTTTCTAAATTGCTTTGAAAAAAGACATTCTTCACGTGTCTTTTGGTGTTTGTATCCATGGAATACCTGATGACTCTTCATCATATGCATATTTTTAGTCTTATTTTTCATTAGTTAATTTAAGGAATTATTTGATATATTTTGTTGATTTTAGTTCTTGGATTTAATGAAATGTTTATATTCTTATTTCCTTGATTAAGTAGATATTTTTCGTTGTTTTGCGTTGTTTCCTTGTTTTAATGCAGTGTTGAATTTTGGTGAGAAATCAACATGACATATGTGGAGTATTTCAGCCATATTTGGAGTTGTAGATGCCCAATTGGAGTCAAACCAAGTGCAAATGAAATATAGGATCCATAGCTACAACTTTCATGAAGACTATGGAACCCAATTCAGACCCAAAAGAGGAGGAAAATGTAGAAAACGTCAAACATAAGAAGTTGGCGTCTAAAGCACAACAGCTGCGCATAGGGTACATTTCTGCACTGGTAAAACTGTCAATTTGCGTATGAAGCGCAACAGTTGCACCTGGGGCGCATTTCCGCACTGATGAATATGCCAATTCGCGCTTAAAGGGCAACAACTGCACTTGGGGCGTGTGGCGCGAATCATAACTCATTAAAACACGTTTTTATCACTTTTTAGGTGTCTTTTTTATTATTGGGAAGTGGGGAGACTTGTGCCCAAGCAGAGAAACTCAAAGACGACCTTTCTAACACCATTGGAGCAGTTTTATCAAGAATCATTCATGAATCTTTCTTGTAACTCTTCTATAATCTCTATCTTTTCTATATATGTCATGAGTAACTAAACCCTATTTGTTAGGGATGAATGTAACAAGATGAAACCTTTATTTTTCTAATTTGATTTCTAATTATATGAATTACTTTAATGAATTATTTTTCTCATATCTGTGTTGAATGCTTTTTATCGATTGATCAACATTAAAATGTTATACGATTCGTATTTTAAAACGGAAGTGGACTTTAGTAATGCTTGAGATGAGAAATTTATGATATTGTAGTCTAGGGATAGATGCACGTCATGAAACCAATTAAATTAGTTACAAAGGCAGTAGTTTAACAAGAGAATTCCTGTATGTTAAGACTTAATTCTAATCTTAAATCCACTAAGGAATTAGGGGTTACTTTGGAATTAAAGGTTCTATCACTAAGAGATTAGGGCAAGAATAATAAAGAGAATTCGGTAATAATTCAATAAAGAAATTCAGTAACTAGGATCAAATTATTCAAGGTTGTAATTAAATATTATTCAATATATAGTAAAATGTGTGACACCCTAAACCCCAAATTAATATTAACTTTTTATTTTAAATTTAAATTTTAAAATAATGAAATTCTTCAAATAAATACATATATAAACTTTCAAACATTTTTTTTTGTAAGGAGTATCACATAATCTTGAACATGTCACATTAATCCAAAATTTCCATCAAACTTAACAACTCGAAGTCATAACAGTAGTCAACAAAATCCTTTTTGAAGCACACGACACATAAGTTTAATGATAAATGTAAATGTAGTCCCAACCCGATGTCACTATCAGAGTGGGAATTCCCAAAAATAAAATATGTTCAAAAATGACATCAACAAAAAGGTAGATAATAAAAGTCTTCAAGATAAGACAGCTTCCTACACTTCGAGTGTGTTATTCTTCACCTGTAACTTGTCTGCGTCCATCGCAAACGCCAATCACAAACAACGAAGGGTGAGTATCGAAATTATGTAACCGTATAACATAAACGAGGAGAACACGCAATTAGTCAAATTAATACGAACAGGAGAAACACTCAAGATCATGATTGTAAGTCATGAGCTTCCCTGATCATATTTTTGATTTAATTCCCAATCACACAATACATATGAAATATTTGATTGATCTAATGTTTCGAATTGAGAAATATGTCAGGCAAACAAGAAGACACCACACACTTGGAACAATAGCTTGCAACTCAAGGAATCAACCAAAGTTGGAGGATGCACTTGAGAAAGACGCAAAAATGTATAGTGTTATTAGGTGTCATAGTAATAAGTTTAGTAGACTAATCACTATGGTCTCACACTTAAGCCTTTGCCAATGAATATAAATCAATCAACAAATAAAGCAATTGATGAATCGATTGATAAATCGATTGTTTGACTCAGAACAAGTGTTTTCACTAAACAAATCGATTGGGTAATCGATTGGTTAAATGTTTTTGGTAAAACCTGAGTTCTGGGATAACTCTAATCGATTGGACAATCGATTGAGCAATCCATTAAGCAATCCATTTATTTAAAATCAGAAATAAGTTATGTGATGCAACAAATCGATTGGGACATCAATTGATTTAGTTTTCTTAAACTCCAAGTTTGAAGCAATCGATTAGGCAATCGATTGCAGATAATCATTCATCAGAACAAACTTTGATTAAATCGATTGGCAAATAGATTTTGTCAAAATAACTGAGGTTCTGTAACAAGCACAATCGATTGGCAAATCGATTGACGATTATGCCTGAGCCACTTTGATCAGACACAAGTGATTGGAAAATTGATTGATGCAAAAGTTTGATTCAATGTGATCAGCACAATCGGTTGAAGCTCATTTTTTAGTTACAGAAAGGTTTCAGCTCATTGCCAAATCGATTATGACTGTGATTGTGAAATCGACTGAGAAATCGATTGTTTTGATCTCGTTGTTGGAACAAAACATCTATAATCGATTACTTAATCGATTTGGATAAAATCATAGT
>NC_021162.2:36334203-36335972 GCF_000331145.2 Cicer arietinum | reverse complement strand
ACAACATACATGTACTGGAAAGAGAGGATGCTCATCTTTCTAGAAGCATGTGGGCTGGACATCTTAGAGGCAGTGGAGAATGGTCCCTACGTGCCTAAACTTGCAGGCACTGAGGGATCATCCATCATCATCACACCAAGATCTGATTGGTCTGATGATGACAAAAAGAAAGTTGGTTATAATGCTAAGGCCAAGAATATTATATCATCTGCTTTGAGTGCAGAAGAATTCTTCAGGGTGTCAAACTGCAAATCTGCAAAGGAAATGTGGGATACTCTTTAGGAAACACATGAAGGCACCACATATGTTAGAAGGGCCAAAACAAATACTCTCATGCATGAGTATGAATTGTTCAACATGAAGAAGGATGAATCAATCAGTGACCTGTAGACAAGGTTTACACACATCATCAACAATCTTCATGCCCTAGGAAAAGTTGTAGACAATGAGCAACAAATAGGAAAAGTAATGAGGTGCTTGACAAGAGAATGGCAACCCAAAATCAGCCATTGCTGAATCAAAGGATCTTGCACACATGACCATTGCCACTCTATTTGGAAAGCTCAGGGAGCATGAGATGGAACTACACAGATTAGATGAGTCAGAATAGCCTAATAGAAAAAGCAAAGGACTTTCACTGAAGGCTCAAACTCACAAAGCAAAATCTGAACCAGATACTGATGATTCAGAAAGTGAATCTGATGAAGAGCCTGAGATAGGTATGTTGGTCAGAAAATTCAAGAAATTTCTGAAGAAGAAAGGAAACCAGTCAAGAAAACCACAAAATTCAAAGGCCAATGGCTTCAGCAAGAGTGATACCAATGATAGCAAAGTCATTACTTGCTATGAATGTGGTAAAATAGGCCACATCAGATCTGAGTGTTATGAACTGCAAAACAAGGCCAAGCCTGTAAAGACTAAAGGAAAGGATCAACAACCTTCAACAAAGAGAGCTTACATTGCCTGGAACGACAATGATGAAGATTCATCTGATGATTCTGAAGATGAAGAAGCTAACTTGTGTCTCATGGCAAATACTGACTCAGAATCTGACAGTGAAGTAAGTACAACCTCTAATCCATCCTATGATGAACTGCATGATGCCTTTAATGAATTGCATACTGAATATGTTAGTGTTCTCAAACAATTAATCAGTACTAAGAAACTGTTAGAGGAAAAATGCATGTTGTATGATGATATTAATTTGAAGCATGAGTCTCTTAAAGACATAAATGAAAATCTGAAAAAGGAAACTCATGAACTGAAATGTGATGTAGCTAAGTTTAATAGTGGTAAAAACAACTTAGATAGACTTCTTAGAAATCAAAGAAATCTAAATGTTAAATCTGGACTTGGCTATAAACAAAACATGCATGTTAAAGGGCATCATAAGTTTGTTAAATTAAACAAATGCATGATAACTTTACTGGACCAAATCTGAAATCATCCCCTGCTGTTGTATGTCATTTTTGTTGCAAAAAAGGACATATGGTTTTCAATTGCAAACTGAAAAAACTTGCCAACAGAGGATGGAAACAAATTTGGAAAGTTAATAAACAAGCATTTGAAACTAACCCCCTAGGACCCAATTTGAATTGGGTACCTAAATCCAAAACTTGATTCATTTTTGCAGATATGCTTGGCATCCAGAAATCAATCATGGTATCTGGACAGTGGATGCTCCAAGCATATGACTGGAGACAAGTCAATGTTCTTGTCTCTGAACTTAAAGGAAGGAGGCTTTGTCAAATATGGTGACAATAACAAAG
>NC_021162.2:36332150-36333585 GCF_000331145.2 Cicer arietinum | reverse complement strand
TAGGTCTCCCAAATAGGAAGTTTTCTAAGGATAGGTTATGTGACTCCTGTGAGAGGAGTAAGCTAGTTAAGTCTTCTTTCCCCCCTATAGACTTAGTTCAAACCAGTAGGGTCTTACAGTTGGTACACATGGACTTGTTTGGTCCATTTCAGGTTAGAAGCTTTGGAGGGAACCTATATGGGTATGTGCTGGTAGATGATTACACTAGGTTCACATGGACATATTTTCTGACTCACAAGAGTGAGGCATTCTCAACTTTTAAGAAATTTGCTACTTTGGTTCAAAATTAGAATAACCAGAAAATCATATCCATTAAAAGTGATCATGGAGGTGAATTCCAAAATGATTCTTTTCAAACCTACTGTGAACATCATGGTATCCAACACATATATTCAGCCCCTAGAATTCCACAGCAAAATGGAGTAGTAGAGAGGAAGAATAGGTCCTTAGAGGAACTAGCTAGGACCATGCTTAAGGACTCTAACCTTCCTAAATACTTTTGGGCTGATGCCATAAACACTGCCACTCATGTAGTGAATAGGGTTCTTATTAGGCCTATACTTAGAAAGACTCCCTATGAGTTATACAAGGGTAGAAAACCTAACATATCTTACTTTAGGGTCTTTGGGTGTAAGTGCTTTGTGTTAAACAATGGCAAAGAACATCTAGGTAAGTTTGATCCTAAGGCAGATGAGGGTATCTTTCTAGGTTATTCCCAGTCTAGTAAAGCTTATAGAATCTACAATAAAAGAACCAAAACTATAAAGGAGTCAGTTCATGTAAAGTTTGATGAATTGGTTGCTGAAAACCTGAACAAAACTCCTTCTATAAGATGTAACTCATTGGATGATATTGTAGAGTCTGAACCAATAAAACCTAGTGAACCTGTACCTCCAACCAACCTTGACTGTGTAGAACCTATTAGAGAAGATGATTTACCCAAAGAATGGAAGTTTACCAAAAACCATCCCATAGACAACATTATTGGAGAGATTTCAAAAGGAGTTTCAAAATAGAACCCAAAAACATTAAGGAAGCTCTTATGGACCATGACTGGATAGTAGCCATGCAAGAGGAGCTCAATCAGTTTGAGAGAAACCAAGTGTGGACTCTAGTTCCGAAACCAGAGAATAAACATGTGATAGGAACTAGGTGGGTGTTCAGAAACAAAATGGATGAGAATGGTGTTATTACTAGGAATAAAGCTAGGTTAGTGGCCAAGGGTTACAACCAAGAAGAGGGAATAGACTATGATGAAACCTATGCCCCAGTAGCTAGACTAGAAGCCATTAGAATCCTGCTTGGTTATGCATGTATAATGGACTTTAAACTTTATCAAATGGACGTTAAAAGTGCCTTTTTAAATGGAGACATCCAGGAGGAAGTTTTTGTGAGTCAAACACCTGGTTTTGAAGATCCTACGCTTCCAAATCAT
>NC_021162.2:36327630-36331052 GCF_000331145.2 Cicer arietinum | reverse complement strand
TGCTACATCGATTATCTTGTGGCCAGATAGGAAAAATGCATTACCTAATCGATTGTATAATCGATTTATGATGCATAGTGTTTTAAATTTGGTAATTTGAAAACACGATAATCGATTGCTAAATCGATTTGTTTGGTACTTAATGTTTATTTCTCTATGTCACTATCACTGGAATCGATTTCATAATCGATTGATCACATCTCAGAGGCCAGATTGCTGAAGTTTGCTTTACTTCAATCGATTGGTAAATCAATTATATATATGGAAAATGGTTTAAAGAATCGATTGGATAATCGATTGTTTGGTCAAGTCATCTACAAATTTGAGAAATTGTTCAGACTCAAACCCGAGCATCGATTGGGAAATCGATTGGATCAACTTTGTTTTGGACTTGCACTTATAACAATCGATTTGGGAATCGATGTTGCGTTTTGAAGACTTCTGAACATAGGAGGCAATCGATTTGGACATTGATTTAGTAAAGAAGGATAAGTTACAAAATCGATTGACAATATGTCCGTTGAGAAAAATTATAGCCATTGGAGTGGGTGTAACAGATACTTTTTTGAACAACGTTAACCTAATCGATTGGGCAATCGATTTGGTAAACCCAAAAGTGAAAAACAATCGATTGGACAATCGATTTTGTACAGTGCTATAAAAACCTGGTAAACCCTAAATCGATTTCACAATCTATTTTCACACTCTGCTCTCAGTTCACTCATCCAACTTCAAATTTACCAAAGAAGGTTCAGCCTTCAAAGGACAAACAAGTGGAAGGCAAGTCTCTTCCTGACTCTTTTCTAAAAAGGAAAATCCAAGAAGCCAGAACATTGGATTTCACCTTTTTTGATACAAATGGTTTTGCTTTTCAAAATCATTTAAGATTTCATGGACTATCCAAAGCTGATACGTGCTTCATCACTGGAAGTCTATCCAAAGCTGATACGTGCTTTTTACTCCACCTTCGTTCTAACCAAGACTGGTTTTGCTGCTGAAGTCAAAGGTAAAAAGATCGCAATGACTTTTGAGGACTTTTCCAAGTTAACTGGTTTACCATTTTATGGGTACACCATTGATGGTAGAGCACAGGATGCTCCTGATGATGAAGGTTGGGAAACTTCAATAGACAAGCATGCGGCAACTAAGGAGCTAATGATCGATGACTTTGTTGGGAAGGTTTCTCTTCCAACAGGCCAGATGAAGGTTGAGCACTGGATGCTCATGTACGTGCTAACAAGGATGTTAGTACGTAGAGCTGGAAATCATGCGGTTGTACAGCGGCTGGATATTATCCTGCTGTAAGGGCTGTACAAAGAGCTCAGGATGAGCTGGGTTTGGATAGTGCTGCTGAACATGATGGAGTCAACACAAGGAAAGCTCATCCTACCCTATCCCCAAGAAGTCAAAGGTAAAAAGATCGCAATGACTTTTGAGGACTTTTCCAAGTTAACTGGTTTACCATTTTATGGGTACACCATTGATGGTAGAGCACAGGATGCTCCTGATGATGAAGGTTGGGAAACTTCAATAGACAAGCATGCGGCAACTAAGGAGCTAATGATCGACGACTTTGTTGGGAAGGTTTCTCTTCCAACAGGCCAGATGAAGGTTGAGCACTGGATGCTCATGTACGTGCTAACAAGGATGTTAGTACGTAGAGCTGGAAATCATGCGGTTGTACAGCGGCTGGATATTATCCGGCTGTAGGGGCTGTACAAAGAGCTCAGGATGAGCTGGGTTTGGATAGTGCTGCTGAACATGATGGAGTCAACACAAGGAAAGCTCATCCTACCCTATCCCCAAGTGGTGACAAAGATTCTGAGACATTTCAAGGTGTCTCTAGCCAATGAAGAATCTCTCAAAACCACACTGACATTTGGTGAATCAATTGTGAACCAAATGCAGCTGCGACGCATTAATGGAGTATGGACAAGAGCTCCATCTACTGCTGATCATGCACAATCCAGTGCTGATCAAGCCCAAGCGAGTGCCCAACCACCTACACCAGTTGAAGCATCTTCTGACATTATGACGAAGCTGCTGGAGTTCATGAAGATTCAAGCTGCCCACAACGAAAGAGTGGAAGCCTCTCTTCGAAAGCTCCAATCAACTTTGAACTCTGTGGTTCAAGATGTGGATGCTATTCAGGAGCACTTAGGGCTCAAAATGTCTTTTGAAGACATTGTGGAGATTGGACGGCAATCAACCGAAGAGATACCTGCTGAGGTTAATACAGCGGTCTCTCCTTCTCCTGCTGGTGATAATGAGGATCAGCCCTAGATTCGTTGTTTAGGTTTAGTGTATGTGTTGTTTGTCATGCTCTTGTACTACTCTTTATTTGTTGTCTTTGTAAATTTTTTTATATGTATATATCGTTCTGTTTAATCAACTCTCTATGTTTATTTCTTTTTGTATTAAATGACAAAAGGGGGAGATTGATTTAACTTGTGATTATTTGCTCTGATATTTTACATGCTGATCATGTATACGCAATATTGATGCCATATGATATGTATATGCAATACTGATGCCATATGATCTGATATGCTACATATGCTCTGAAATAATAATGTTATAATATGATATTAACTCTGATATATGCTAACTTGTGATCTGATGTAATTTTACTCTGATACAATGCATATTACTCTGATACAATGTACTCTGATACAAAACCTTGTACCCTGTTTGCAATTTGATATCTTTTTGTACTTATGTTGTTGAAATGTATCATACACTCCAAAACTCAGGGGGAGTTCTTAAAATAATCTCAATGTCAAAACTGTGTATTTGTCATTAAATCAAAAAGGGGGAGTTTGTAAGTCATGAGCTTCCCTGATCATGTTTTTGATTTAATTCCCAAACACACAGCACATATGAAATATTTGATTGATCTAATGTTTCGAATTGAGAAATATTTCAGGCAAACAAGAAGACACCACACACTTGGAACAATAGCTTGCAACTCAAGGAATCAACCAAAGTTGGAGGATGCACTTGAGAAAGACGCAAAAATGTATAGTGTTATTAGGTGTCATAGTAATAAGTTTAGTAGACTAATCACTATGGTCTCACACTTAAGCCTTTGCCAATGAATATAAATCAATCAACAAATAAAGCAATTGATGAATCGATTGATAAATCGATTGTTTGACTCAGAACAAGTGTTTTCACTATACAAATCGATTGGGCAATCGATTGGTTAAATGTTTTTGGTGAAACCTGAGTTCTGGGATAACTCTAATCGATTGGACAATCGATTGAGCAATCCATTAAGCAATCGATTTAGCAAGTCACAGAAACAACCAGTTATGGAATCAATCGATTGACAAATCGATTGTGACCAAGTTTTAAAATCAGAAATAAGTTATGTGATGCAACAAATCGATTGGGACATCAATTGATTTAGTTTTCTTAAA
>NC_021162.2:36325764-36326816 GCF_000331145.2 Cicer arietinum | reverse complement strand
GGAGCGCTGGAACATCTGTAAAACACTCTAAGATTCTATTGAAAAAGGTCGAAATCGTTTTATTTCGGGACTAGACGTAGGTCGTCTGATAGACGACTGAAATAGTATAAAATCTTGGTGCAATCTCTCTATCCCTTATCTCTTTACTTTTCATGTTCATCTTGTATGCGATCTAATATTTCCGCTGTGTACTTTGTGTATGAATCTTGGAAGGGTGAGTATCGAAATTATGTAACCGTATAAGATAAACGAGGAGAACACACAATTAGTCAAATTAATACAAACAGGAGAAACACTCAAGATCATGATATCAAAGGTTAATCTAAATCAATCACAATAGAGCAGTCGCAAGGATGAAATGCTATGCATGTCTTATACTCTATACTTCTTCATCATTTGGTACCATTCTACTCTGAAGTACTTGGTTAGGAGGCCTGATACTATGCAACTACAAGAGTGGACAGACAATTCATGAATGGCCAAGTCCTTATAGATCCCCTCAACTCAACCTTGAGACACATATACGCGACGGTCGGGGTACTATTGTGTTGCACGGTAGCACCCGACCTTAGGGAATAACCCACTAATCCACTTAGGAATTCCCCACTAGAGGTACCCCCAAGGTCTATCAGTCTTACCTTACAGTTCGACTGTAGCCCTCCACGATCAGGCTCATTCAGTTGTACTTCCCTGAATCACTAGGTTTGTCAAACCCTCCCTATATGATGACAAAATAATCCTAACTCCAAACTCTATAACACATATCTCAGACTTACTCGATCATCACAACTCAATACGTTTTAGTTTGACTTCACAATATTCATCATTATATATCTATAACATTCAATCACAATAAAATCTAGATATTTGATTTACACTACTCACCATGCACAATCAGTTTCATCAATCATGCGTAGTAAGCTCCGAATGAACATCTGGGAATTTCAGTATTCCCGTTCTTCTCACGTTATTTTATACTCATAAGACCGACCCTCATCTCTCCCCTTACCTCGGCTGAAGATTCCGTCCAATGAGTCTGATCTGCTAACGAG
>NC_021162.2:36313188-36318067 GCF_000331145.2 Cicer arietinum | reverse complement strand
TTTGAATTCATGAGTATAATATATTGTGAGATGAACGGGAAAACCGTATTTCCCAACGATTCATCCGGGGCTCGCTACGTACGGCAGTAGCCCTTTGAGTGATAAATTAATTAATCTGCAAATACGAAAATTGTGAGATTAAAATGTGAAATAGAAATATTTATAAGGTGTTGATTGATTTAATTTCGTTAAATGTGTGATATTTTATATTATTGTGATATTTAACATTATTGTGATATTTGATATTATTGTGATATTTAAAATTATTGTGATATTTGATGTTATTGTGATATTTGATGTTATTGTGATATTTGATGTTATTGTGATATTTGATGTTATTGTGATATTTGATGTTATTGTGATATTTGATGTTATTGTGATATTTGATGTTATTGTGATATTTGATGTTATTGTGATATTTGATGTTATTGTGATATTTGATGTTATTGTGATATTTGATGTTATTGTGATATTTGATGTTATTGTGATATTTGATTTCAAATGAATTTAGTGCATATGTTTGATTAAATGAGTTTATGTGAATGCAGTGTATAATGTAAGTTTATTTGATGATGATGTGTGATTTATAATATAAATCTGTGATAAGTTTATGTGATGATAATGATGATGTTTGATTGATGATATTGATTCTATAAAATTGTGATGAGTTTATGTGATGAGATATGATTAATGATAGTGATATTGTGATGAGAATATTGAATTAAACTCATAGTTGATGAAATAATGGTGATTTCAAATTGTGTTTGAGATGACAATTTTAATGGAGTATCATATACCAACGAGGGGAGAAAATAAATATTGTGAATTTGTGAAGTGGAGATTATTTTGTCATCATATAGGTAGGGTCTAACAAGCCTTGTGATTCCGGGGAAGTACAACTGAATGAGCCTGATCGTGGCGGTCTACTGTTGAGCCTTAAGGCAAGATTGTTAGACCTTGGAGGTATTCGGGTGGGGAATTCCTAGGTGACTTGGAGGTAGCACTCCAAATGTCGGGAGCTACCACGCAACACACGTTTACCTCGACTGTCACGTATATGTGTCTCGGGTTGAGTTGAGGGGATCTATGAGGACATGGCCAATTTGAATTGTCCGTCCACTTGCGTGGTGGCATAGTATCGAGCCTCCTAACCAAGTACTTCAGAGTTAGAATGGTACCAAAGAAAGAGGAGGAGTCTAGAGTATAAGAGCATGCATAACATTACTTGATTTGTGTATTTACTTACTTGATGTTGTGGATTGTATCAATGTTTTACCTTGATTATTCTTGTTGGTTGTGATTTGATATGATACGGTGTTTAATATTTTTTTTACGTGTTCTTCTCAGTTATTTTATACTATTACATGTTTTCGAAGCTCACCCCTCGTTGCTTGTGTTTGGCGCTTGCGAGAGCGCAGTTATTTCAGGTTATCGATTGGGGATCCACGCTCTGAATAGGTGATATTGGGTGGGAGTAATTTTTCGTATTTTGTTGAGTTATGAACAATTTAGATTTTTGTAAATTTGATTGATCAATTGTGTTATTTTTATCGGTTATTCAGAGGTAGAAATTAATTGTCTCTAAGTTTAGAACTTGCTTTTATATCAAAACTATTTATTTAATGAGCATCAACTATATTCGATATTAAGAGTTTTTTTTTATTGCACTTATTGGCAAAACTACATTAATTAAGATATAAAATGGCCTAGAATAAACCTATTAAAGACCAAAATAACCTGAAATATTAATTCATTGCGACTTTTGCACTTATTGGACGAACTACATTGATTAAGAACCAAAATGGACTAGAATAAACATAGTCAAGACCAAAATAAACCGAGTAAATATCAAAATGACCTAAAATATGAATCCATTGATTCTTTTGCACTTATTGGACGAACTACATTGATTAAGAACAAAATTTGGCTAGAATAAACCTTGTAAATTACAAAATAACCTACAATATTTATGTGTTGAGACTTTTTCCTTTATTTGACAAACTATATTGATTAAAAACTAAATAGGCCTAGAATAAACCTAGGAAAAATCATAATGACATAAAATATTAATCCATGAGAGTTTTGTACTTATTGGACGCACTACATAAATTAAGAACCAAAATGGAGTAGAATAAACCTATTAAATACCAAAATGAGCTAAATAATAATCCATTGAGAATTTTGCACTTATCGGATGAACTACATTGATGTAGAACCACATTGAATTTTGCACTTATTGTAGGAACTACATTAAATAATAACCAAAATGGGATAAAAGAAACCTTTTACATAAAAAATGACCTAAAATATTAATCCGTTGAGAATTTTGCACGTATTGAAAGAACTACATTGATTTTGAATCAAAATGGACTAGAATAAACCTAGTAAAGACCTAAATTACCTAAAATGTTAATCCATTAAGAGTTTTGCACTTATTGCAAGAAATAAATTGATTTAGATTAAAAATGGCCTAGGATAAACCTCGTAAATACCAAAATAATCTAAAATAATAATCCATTGCAACTTTTGCACTTATTGGACAAACTACATTGATTAAGAACCAGAATATTCTAGAATAAACAAAGTCAATACCAAAATGATTAAAAATATTATATCACTGAGACTTTTGCACTTATTGGAAGAACTACATTGATTAAGAACCGAAATGGACTAGAATAAACCTAGTAAATACCAAAATGGCCTAAATTATTAATCCTATGAGAATATTGCAATTATTGGACGAACTACATTGATTAACAACCAAAATGGGCAAGAAGAAACCTTCTAAAAACAAAAAAGACCTAAAATATTAATCCATTGAGAATTTTCCACTTATTTGACGGACTACATTGATTAAGAGCAAAAATGGCCAAGAATAAACCTAGTAAATAACAAAATGAGCTAAATGTGACACCCTAAACCCCAAATTAATATTAACTTTTTATTTTAAATTTAAATTTTAAAATAATGAAATTCTTCAAATAAATACATATATAAACTTTCAAACATTTTTTTTTATTAAGGAGTATCACGTAATCTTGAACATGTCCCATTAATCCAAAATTTCCATCAAACTTAACAACTCGAAGTCATACCAGTAGTCAACAAAATCCTTTTTGAAGCACACGACACATAAGTTTAATGATAAATGTAAATGTAGTCCCAACCCGATGTCACTATCAGAGTGGGAATTCCCAAAAATAAAATACGTTCAAAAATGACATCAACAAAAAGGTAGATAATAAAAGTCTTCAAGATAAGACAGCTTCCTACACTTCGAGTGTGTTATTCTTCACCTGTAGCTTGTAGCTTGTCTGCGTCCATCGCAAACGCCAATCACAAACAACGAAGGGTGAGTATCGAAATTATGTAACCGTATAAGATAAACGAGGAGAACACGCAATTAGTCAAATTAATACAAATAGGAGAAACACTCAAGATCATGATATCAAAGGTTAATCTAAATCAATCACAATAGAGCAGTCGCAAGGATGAAATGCTATGCATGTCTTATACTCTATACTTCTTCATCATTTGGTACCATTCTACTCTGAAGTACTTGGTTAGGAGGCCTGATACTATGCAACTACAAGAGTGGACAGACAATTCATGAATGGCCAAGTCCTTATAGATCCCCTCAACTCAACCTTGAGACACATATACGCGACGGTCGGGGTACTATTGTGTTGCACGGTAGCACCCGACCTTAGGGAATAACCCACTAATCCACTTAGGAATTCCCCACTAGAGGTACCCCCAAGGTCTATCAGTCTTACCTTACAGTTCGACTGTAGCCCTCCACGATCAGGCTCATTCAGTTGTACTTCCCTGAATCACTAGGTTTGCCAAACCCTCCCTATATGATGACAAAATAATCCTAACTCCAAACTCTATAACACACATCTCAGACTTACTCGATCATCACAACTCAATACGTTTTAGTTTGACTTCACAATATTCATCATTATATATCTATAACATTCAATCACAATAAAATCTAGATATTTGATTTACACTACTCACCATGCACAATCAGTTTCATCAATCATGCGTAGTAAGCTCCGAATGAACATCTGGGAATTTCAGTATTCCCGTTCATCTCACGTTATTTTATACTCATAAAATCGAACCTCATCTCACCCCTTACCTTAGCTGAAGATTTTTTCCGCAAAGTCAATCCACTGATTTAATATGTCGCATCTTCGTCAACCACCTCTCTAACAGTCCAAGAAAGAAAATAAATAAACGCAATAACCAGTACAAATTAATTACTTGCTCCAACAGATATATAAATTATTTATTAAAATTAATTAAATAAATTATCTGCTACTTATAATATAACTAAAAATAAATTTAATATCATCAAACATACATATTAGTATACCAACATAAAACAAATGTCCAATTTTAATTAAAATAAAACAGAATCACATATTTAAATAAATAAATAAATATGGCATATATCTATAGTTTGGGTGTTAAAATAGGTAAGCAATAAATTCTACGTAATGAAACTAATAGTGTTTACATTTATTTAAATTGATGAATATTGTAACGATTTTTAATTATAACTAAAATAAAAATGAAGTATTTTAGATGTAAAAAGTTTGTCGAATATCTGCTCAACATTAATATACTTCAATCATATAAACTCTTTCATTGCACAAAAATAAAAATAAAAATAGCACAAACTCAATATTACTATAATCCGAATAAAGGAATATAAAAGTATAATATTAGAATATTTAAGTATATATACTTTGATAACATAAATAATAATTATATATATATATATATATTATAAATCGTGTAAAAAATTACACTACAAGAAACACATGTATAAGAAAATATCACTAATTTATAATAATAATAATAATAA
>NC_021162.2:36304440-36312688 GCF_000331145.2 Cicer arietinum | reverse complement strand
TAGTGATAATTATTTATTTACTTAATTGGAATTTTTGCCTACAAATTAAATTTTTGTTTTTATTTTAATTATTTATTTTCTTTATTTGAAAATTGTTTACTACTCACAATTTTTTAACCTTGTATGTGAGGCTAGTCCTCCGTTGAACTTCTTTTTGATCCAGAAATCGAAAAAACTGCAAAAGAAAATCGAAAGGCGGTTCGAGAAAGGAGACAAAGAGAAAGACAATTAGTAGTGGAAGAAGAGAATTTGGGGCATTTCATCATATTAGAAGAGATGGTGGGTCCACCACCACTTGAACGTACCCTCGACGAGTCTGAGAATTGAAATAGAAACCGTGTTTGGTTGGCCATCCATAGCCAACCGGTTACAGTCAACAAATTTAAAATAAGTCATGCTATATACCAAGAGTTGAAGCAGATTCATTTTGTCGGTAAACATAACGATGACGACAATAGACATCTCACAAACTTCTTTGAATTATGTGAAACACTGAAGGTGGATGGTTGCTCTGAAGAAAGCGAGAGGTTGAGACTCTTTCCATTTTTATGGAAGATGATGCAAAGGAGTGGCTTAATTTTTTACCCTCCGGTAGCATAGCATCACCACATGGGATGACCTTGAAGATAATTTCTTGGAACAATACTTTCCCCCAACTATGTTCGTTAGAAAAAGGCAAGAGATTTCTGGTTACAAACAAAAAGAAGGAGAATCTCTTGGTGACACTTACAGGAGGTTCAAAAGTTTACTAGTAGGATGCCCCAATCATGCTTATGACGACACTGCTCAAATGCAAATATTTTGTAATGGTTTGAGGTCTAGCACTAGAATTATGTTGGATGCTATTGCAGGTGGTTCTTTGAATTACAAAACCACATCTGAAGCACAAAATATGATTGACATCATGGTATCAAATAAACAATGATGTTGTATGATAGAGTTGGTGGGTCAAAAAGTGGTATGCTGGGTTGGCTCAAAGGAGGTTGATCTCAAAACAAATAGAAGATGTTATCACCACTAAGATAAAGAAGGGGATGACTGTTGGATTTTGATCCTTTGATTCCTAATTTTGACATAATTAATAATTCAACAATGTTCATACAATACATGATAAATCTAATATTTGAATTGAGCAAGATTTCAGGAACAACAATCAAATCCTACACACTTGGAACAGGTTGCTTGAAACACAAGAAATCAACAAAAGTTGACTTTTGACTAAAGCAAATCGATTAGGGAAATCGATTTCATAACAAAGGTGTAAGGAAACACAACTGTTTGTGTTGGTATAATCGATTGGGCAATCGACTGACTGAATTAGAAATTGAAAATGCACAAGTCAGTGGCACCCCAGTTTTGAGGGTAATCGATTGACAAATCGATTATACAATTCACAAAGTAAACCTGATTGAAATAAATCGATTGGGAAATCGATTGGATAAGTCACAGTGGAAACCCAGTTTTAAGGGTAATCGATTGGCAAATCGATTACTTAAAAATCACTTGCAAAATAACTTTTCCTGTGACATACAAATCGATTGGACAATCTATGTTGTAATATTTCAATCAAGTTAAATTTGGTCGAAATCGATTGGGAAATCGATTGAACCAAATCCCAGGTAAGAACGTTTTCAGACAAATACATACAACTCGATTGGCACGTCGATTAGTATCAAAATAGCTGAGTCACTGACTTAAACACAATCAAGTGGCAAATCGATTGACAGAACCTTTTGAAAACCCAGTGAACTCTGAGCGTGTGACCAAATCGATTTTAAGTATTTGTTAATCGATTATGAAGACTTGATAAATCGATTACGCAATCGATTGATATGTGTTTCAGTTTGAACATAACATCTGCAATCGATTACGAAATCGATTCATATCAGTCTTAACATAATCACTGAGAAATGTTGTTTAAAGAATCGATTGGTAAATCGATTGGGTTATATAGTTTCAAGATTCAAGAAAAACAAGACACACGATAATCGATTGGCAAATCGATTAGACTGGTTTATCACTTTACGAAATCGATTGGTAAATCGATTGATTAATGTGTTTTTCAGAAACTATATAAACTGTCTTCAATCTGTCTTTCAATAACATGAATGATAATAACAATGATATCAATCTGAAATATACATTGAATATTCTTGATACACAATAACACTTGGTTAATACATTGAGATTACTTTTTCAGATCAAATAGAAAAAGAGGATTATCAACAATCAAAAAGATAGCTGGAAAAGTGATCTTGAAAGACAAGGATTCTCATAAACAAATCTTTGATATCCAGAATTGTGAGAAGCCATTTTGACCAAGATTGAAGACTACTTTTTGTTCTTTCTGTATTCTGTTTGTAATAATTCTTTGAAACAAAAACAAAGCGAGAAAATCCAGCTAGAAACTGGTGACTACTTTCTTGGTTTTGTTCTTTCTGTATTCTATTTGTAATAATTCTTTGAAACAAAAACAAAGCGAGAAAATCCAGCTAGAAACTGGTGACTACTTTCTTGGGTGAGAGTGCTCAACAAGAAAGAGTTGTACTTTGATTCTGTGATAGGTTGCTGAGTATCTACAAGGATCAGAGGGTGATCAATAGGAAAGAGATCATTAAGATAGATAGGTTTCGGGGAGGAAACTGGACAATCTGTAATTGATTCTTTCTATTGGAGAAGAAAATCTGAAATCCGTTTGGATTTGCAGGACTGGATGTAGGTTGTCAAGTGGACAACTGAACCAGTATAAATCCTTGGTGCAATCTTCTCTAACCCTTATCTCCTTTGATTTACTATCTTGATATATCTGTATATGTGATTAAAATTAGATGCATGTTAAACATATTCTGTAATAAGTAATATTGTTTAATCTGATAATTTGACTTGTATGCATCTTGATTAATCTCATATCAATCTAATAAAACTTGCTAATCTTGTATGCCACAATTTAATTTCCGCTGTGTGTATGAAATTGATTTAATTTCATAAATAACTGATACATTCTGATATATTCCGCTTATTACGAGGTCATATATACCAACAATGACAACTCTAAATATACAACCCCAAATGGCTCCCGCCAAATTATTGAAACATACAAGTTGTGACTTTGGTGGGGGAACACATAAAAATGGAACTTGTGAAGTATCATATGATGATACAGAAGAACCAGAAGAGATGAACTTTATGGGTAACAATGGGAAGTAGAATAATCACTACTCTAGTAAGTACAATTCGTGTGGGAGAAATCATCCAAATTTTTCTTGGAAAGATCAACAAAGAGCTCAAGCAAATCAAGCTCCACCTCAAAAAGCTGCTTGGAAGAGTGCTATTGAGAAGTTAGAAACAAGCACAAGCTTTTTCGTTGAAGAGTCAAGAGCCATCCAGAAAAATCACTCAACATCAATAAAGAATCTGGCGACCCAACTGGGTCAACTTGCTCAACAACTAGCACATAGAGCGTCTGGAAATTTTTCCTAGTGACACAGTTCTGAATCTGAAAAATAAGGTTAATGTCGTGACAACGAGGAGTAGCAAGGTAAGCGAACAAGTACCACCTAAAGCCAAACAGAGTGGGAGTACATCAACTTCAATCCACTCAGAGGAAATGGTCCCCCCGACATTAGTTGAGGAGCACATCACTCTTGAAAAGGAGGAAGAAGCTGTGGTGCAGAAAAAGAAGACACTGCTAAAGCTCGAAATTTGACTTTCGTTTCCTCAAAGATTAAAAAAAGAAAGAAACTAAAAAAAAAAATTCGGTAAGTTTCTTGATCAAATTAACATTCCTTTTGCAGAAGCACTAGAGCATATGTCGGATTACGCCAAGTTCATAAAGGAGATTTTGTTAAATAAAATAAAAATTGGTGGTGAAACAATGATGCTTACCGAAGAGTACAATGAAGTCATCTCAATCAGCTGACAACAATCACAAAGTACAGAACAAATCATCACAAATTCGAAGATCAATCTTGGTTCTCAAGATCGATCTTGGATGCAGCTGTGATCTCTCTATCTCTATCTCTATTTATTTTATGCATTAAAATCAGAGTTTATATTGATAACATTGATATTGTTGTTTTTTACTAACCAAGATCAATCTTCGTTATAACCAAGATCAATCTTGAGTTGAATTTTCAGTTTTAAACAGGAATATTTTAAAAGGGGCAATTATAATTCAAACCCCCTTTCTTTGCTTAAATCATTGCTCAACTCGATGAGTTTCACTAATGCATGCATTGTTGATTACTCCTTGGTTGTCAAAGTCTCACTGCTTTTTTTTTAAAAAAATAAATAAATTTTGTAGTAGCATTTTTGTCATCATTTAGATAGTTCATACTCTCTCTTATTATCCTAGCTGTGAGCTTTTGAGCCTAAACTTGATAGCGTTTCAGCAAGTGTACTGAATCATTGCAAGTAATAACAAAACGGTAGTAACAAGTGTCGAACTCAAGGATTGCATTTTACTATCGAGTTGTATTTAATTACGAAAATTGATTGAAATAATTTTTAAAATTAACAACAGTAATAAAATCGATCCTTTATGTTATGATGTGTTTCACTTCGAATCCAACCTTGGTGTCTAATTTGATTCTAGTTACTAAATTCCTTTATTGAATTACATTTCTAAACAAAAAATAAATAAATAAACAACGAATTAATGAAATATTTATGTTCTTATTTCCATGATTAAGTAGAGATTTTTCGTAGTTTTGCAGTGTTTCCTTGTTTTAATGCAATGTTTAATTTAGATGAGAAATCAACATGATATGTGGCATATTTCAGCCATATCTGGAGTTATAGATGCCCAATTTGAGTCAAGCCAAGTGCAAATGAAAGCTAAGATCCATAGCTACAACTTTCATGAAGACTTCGAAACTCAATTCAGGCGCAAACGAGAAGAAAATGCAGACAACGTCGAACAGAAAAAGTTGTGCGTATGAAGCGCAACAACCGCGTATAGGGCACATTTCTGCACTAGTAAAACTGTCAATTTGCGCCTAAGCGAAACAGCTGCGCCTAGGGAATATTTCGGCACTGATGAATCTGTCAATTCGTGCTTGAAGTGCAATAGCTGCGCCTGGGGTGCATGACGCGAACCAAAACTCATTAAAACACATTTTTATCAATTTTTAGGTATCTATTTGACTATTTGGAAGTTGGGAGACTTGTGCCCTAGCAAAGAAACTCAAAGACGGCTATTTCTAACACTATTGGAGCAATTTTATCAAGAATCATTCATGAATCTTTCTTGTAATTCTTCTTTAATCTCTATCTTTTCTATCTCTCTCATAAGTAACAAAACCCTATTTGTTAGAGATGAGTGTAACAAAATGAAACCCTTGTTTTTCTAATTTGATTTGTAGTTATGAATGAGTTTATTGAAATATTTTTCTCATCTCTGTGCTTAATGCTTTTTATTGCTTGATCAACATTAAAATGTTATACGATTCATATTTTAAAACGGAAGTGAACTTTACGAATGCTTGAGATGAGAAATTCATGATATTGTAGTCTAGGGATAGATGCAGGTCATGAAACTAATTAAATTAGTTACAAAGACAATAATTTAACAAGAGAATTCATGTACGGTAAGGCTTAACTCTAATCTTAAATCCACTAAGGAATTAGGGGTTACTTTGGAATTAAAGGTTATGTCACTAAGACATTAGTGCTAGAATAATAAAGAGAATTCGGTAATAATTCAATAAAGGAATTCAGTAACTTGGATCAAATTAGACACTTTTATAAAAAAAAAATTATAAATTTCTTTCCTCTCCCATTCTTCCACTTGTTCTTCTCTTTATTTTTCTTGTTAAATTCACCTTTCGATTGAGCTTGAAATGCTATCTCTGAAGCCTTTTCTCCACTTCTCTCATTTATTAAATTCTAATTTCATTTTTTTAAAATCCTTTGATTCTTCAATGGAAACTACAATATGATCAAGCTTTTGAGTTAAAGATCTCAAAATCTTTTCAGTAATCATGTGATCAATTAGATTTTCCTCACACTACTTCCATTGGTTTGTCAGGATCCGCACACGACTAAAAAACTTGGACACATTTTCATTGTTCTTCATTTGCAGCAGCACGTATTACCTTCTAAGGGTTTGCATCCTTGCCTTATTTAGCTTGTTCTGCCCAGCATACGTTTTTTCAAGAATCTCCCATGTTTGTTTTTTGGTGCTATCAACTAAGCAATATTCTCAACATTTGCTAAATCTACAAACTGATGGAGGATAAAAAGTGCCTTGCAATATTTTTTCTTAGCATATTTGTACGTAGTTTGTTGTACCTCTACTGGATTTGCTCCGAGTGGGTCAAAGCCTTTTGTCACCATTTCTCACACATCTTGATATCCAAGAGTCGCCTTAATTTGTACATACAATTTGTCGTATTTCTTCCTATCGAGTATTGGAGGATTCGCAGAGAAATGATTATTTGAAGAAGCCAGAATCTCACACACTTACATCACACAACCAGGGATTGAACCTTATTTAGATTCCAATTTGTTAGAACAAGAACTAGCACTCACACACTATTGATGAATTAGAAATAGTATTAGTTTTGATGATTGAATAATACTGCACTTAAAATTGCACTGCTCTTTATTGAGTCATGAATTGCTATTTCTACAAACTTGATTACATAGATAGTAACAATACTTACTAACATAATAACTAACTCAAGTCATGACTAACTAACTTTCTTAATCCAAATTAAATTAACTAACAACCTCTCAATAGTTACATGATACTATATTAATACAAATTAAGGTACTAATATCCTCCATTCTTTAAGGTTGATATGGGTAGGAGTAAAAACCGATCATATAATATTTACATTTATCTACTTCATTAAGGGTTGATTATGAGGATGACAATAAAAGAGAAATATTAATTTTGTTTTGGAATCAGCTTGTACCCTATTCCAACATATCTATATCGATGATAGGCCCATCCACACGAGTCCCTTTTAGCCTTAACGACTATTTTCCTCTACTATCTGCAACACCTAAACTTATCATTAATGGCGAGAGCAAAAATCACGCCAAGATTTTCCTTTTGGATCCTGCAAGATTTGGCCTAACTCTTTCTATAAATGAAAAGGTCAACAATGAGAAAGGTTCACAACTCATTCCATAAAACCTCTCACTTCACACTCTAACTCTTAACTTTTAATTGTTTGAAAACACTCAAACTCTAACTTGAGGATGAGAGTGTTTGCAAGTAAAACACCCCCCTTCGAGAAGAAAAGTTGTCTTTTACCTATGAATTGACAGTTACTACAACATCGAATCTAGATCAGATCAAATTCTAACAACATTGTGTTTTTATAAATAAATACAGTAATGAATCTAAGTCTAACGCAAAGCAACCAAGTTTGGACCTGAGAGAAGTTAATTTACGAAATTTGTTGTGTCATAGACTCATAGTTGATATTTATGATACAACACTAATTAGTAGTGTTTCTTTAAATAAGGCATTATGCACTTATTTCCTATAAATAGATGATGCATGAAATGAAAAGTATAGCAATAAATGAGATCCACGCATCTTATCTTCCTCTCCTTACCCTTTTACAATTTCTATCAGGACAATTAGAGGAACAATAACACAGAAAAGTAAACACAAATATACGCTTAGAAATAGCTGTCTAATTAAATTAATTTAAATATCAAGGGTTTATGCAACAATAAAATGTGATAGAGTTGTACCTTATGATCATAGTCTCCAATCTTCAAAGTTGATAAAAATATGAAACAAAAGAAGACAACAGTGTGATATGGCGAACCAAATCCTTTCACCTTACACCTAGCATTGTTGTAAACGTTGGATTGTGTTGAAAATAAAACAAAATAGGTAAATAAATAAAATATATGTAAGTATTTCTATCATTATGTAGAATATCTATAAATATTTATATCATTGTGTGTATTTATTATTCATAGTCTATATAAAGAACTTTTGCTTTGTAGTTGAAACACATGGGTTTTTCAATATGTCTCTCAATATTCTCTTCTCTTTCAATATGATATCTAGAGCTTACTGAAAGACAACCCTAACCTTTAACTATCTGGTGGATCCACTGTCTCTAGTAAAAAAAATTTCTCGGCAAACCGTATTCTGAAACTCCAGTTTCCCCTGTTTGTGTTGTTATGAAATTATTTTCTCATTCTTTCAAAACCAACCACACACCCCCCCCCCCCCCCCCCCCCCCCCCCCCCCCCCCCCCACAAAAATTCAGAGACA
>NC_021162.2:36283896-36304274 GCF_000331145.2 Cicer arietinum | reverse complement strand
TAATGAACGACCGTCCAGCAACGTCGTCCACTCCAGACCGACCCACCCCTTAACGCACGTTGTCAACAATCTTCTAACGCGCCGCTCTTGTCATCATGTGTGACGACGCGTCGACAACTATTTATGCACTACAAAAAAAACACTCATTTTGTGGCCATTTTAAAAAATATTTTGTGGCCGAAAAAAACTTTCACAAATTACTGACCGAAAAAGGTCTCACAAATACTAAAATTCAAATAGAATGTTATTTGTGGTTGTAAAAGCACTCACAATGGTCTAAAATTTATGCAGGATTTTGTAGCGGTCTAAGCCCTCTCTTTTTGCACCCGCCTTAGTTTTCTAATTTCATGTCTGCCTTGGTCACATATATACGCATTCCAATTCAAACAACCCTTGTTTCCCCAGTTCATATGCGTTTTGTCTAGTACTCTTTATTGACCATGGCAACTCTGTCTGCTACTGAAACAAAAAGCATCCTTACCAATTACATCATATTTCCTCTCTCTGTAGAAAAATTGAATGGATCAAATTATGACACTTGGGCTGTCGACATCAAATTAGGGACCATCTCACTAAAATTCCTGAAAATATGGTTGCAGTTGAAACTTCAAAATGGAAGCAAATTGATGCTCAGTTGCGTAGTGTCATTAATTCTAAAATTCATCCAAACGCTAAACCGATTTTCTGATCATATCTCACGTGTGAACCTGTTTGGAGTCAGGCAAAGGCAGTCTAAACTAATGACACTCAACGTCTCTATGGAGTTTGTCATCGCTTGCTAAATATCATTACTCAAAAGATCATAGATGGTTCTATTTCTACATATCTTGGCAACATTCATAGTGAACTTCATGATTTTAATGAGTTTCTCCCTCCTACTACGAGTAATCTAGTTGAACAAAAAAAGTAGCTAGATCAACCCAACTTCTTCTTCATGCTTCTTGCACTTTATGGCTTGCCTCACGAGCACTTTGCAACTCATGATCAAATTTTGGGGTTTGTTACTGTTCTGAATATGTCTACTGTCTCAACAATCCTTCTTCGAGTACAAGCAAAACATCCAGTTGAGCCATCAATTACTTAGCTCCAGGTGATATTGATACCCTTGCATCTCTGGGATATAATTAGAGTCACTCTCGCGTAGGACCATCCAACTCTAAGCCTTTTCCCAAATGTGAGGATTGTAATCGACTTGTACACACTATTGATTGTCGTTGGAAGTTGCACGGTAAACCTCCAAATTCGATAAATGCAACTCAGCTTGATCATTATGTCATTATTCATACTACACCTTCTCCATAAGGCTCTCTCAACAAGTTATGAAGATTTCTTTTGGTGGGTTCAGAGTCTTCCAAAATCCGATTCTACTACTTCGGTTGTACACACTAGTAATTCATTTGTTTACCTCTCTCACTCATCTTCTCTCGGCCTTTGGGTTCTTGATTCTGGTGGGTCTGATCATTTCACTAGTAATAAAAGTCTCTTCTCTTCTCCCTCTATATTTGATTTCTTACCTACTATAACTTTTTCCAATGGCTCCCAAACCCGATCCCAAGGGATTGGTATTGTCCAAATTATCCCTTCCATTTTAGTTGCATCTATTCTTTATGTACTTGAATGTCCTTTTAATTTACTTTTCATTAGTTGATTAACTCGACCCATGACTATATTATTACTTTTACTAATGGTAATGTTACCGTGCATGACCGGGGTTGGGGATAGACAATTGGTGTCGGATTTGAGTCTCAATGTCTCTATTACCTTTCTCTATGATCCAAAATATGCTCTGCCACATATTCCCCTCATACTACCCATGCTCAACTAGGACACCCAAGTCTTGCCAAACTTCAAAAATTGGTGCCAAGTTTGTTTAAGTTGTCCACTTTACGTTGTGAGTCGTTTTAGTTAGGAAAACACACTCGTAGTCATTTTCCTGATCGAGTCAATAAAAGGAATTTGTCCTTATTTGCTTTAGTTGACTTTGATTTTTGGGGTTCTTCTCATACTTTGTCTATTTTAGAGTCTATGTATTTTGTTTTATTTATTGATGATTATTCTCGTTGTACGTGGTTATTTTTAATGAAAAATAGATCTGAATTGTTTTCTATTTTTGAGAAATTTTATCAATAATTAAAACTCAATTTGGTGTTTCTATTTGTACTTTACGAAGTGATAATGCTCAGAAATATTTGTCCCATCATTTTCAAAATTTTATGGCTTCCAATGGTATTCTTCACCAAATGCCATATCCTCATACACCCCAACATAATGGGGTAGCCAAATGCAAAAATCAACATCTCATTGAAATAACTCGAACCTTACTTCTTCATGGTAATGTTCTATTCCGTTTTAGGGGGGATGCGGTCTTAACGACATGCTACCTTATCAATCGTATGCTTTCTTTTGTCCTTGATGGCAATATCCCTCATTCGTTCCTCTTTCCATATACCCCACTTCACCCACTACCTCCTTGTATCTTTGGGTCCACGTGTTTTGTTCACAATTTATGTCCTAGCCTCGACAAACTGTCAACTTGATCACTCAAATGTGTCTTTCTCGGATATCATCAGTGCTAAAAAGGTTATCGTTGTTATTTCCATGCACTACACTAATACGTTACATCAGTTGATGTTACCTTTTTCGAGCATGCACAATATTTTTAACCGACCCATATAATTACGGATCCCCATCAAGACATTAATCTTGAACCTCCTTTTATAGTTAACCTTATTTCTTCCATTATTGTTCCGCTCGAACTAGTTGAGTTTGCCCCGTAACTCCTTAACCACTACAAACATATCATCGTCGTCTCCCACCCTCCGTTGTGTATGTTCCTATTTCTATTAACGACTCTCCTCTGACGCCATCACTGAATCTGGCCCTACCACTTGAGCATGACCTTCTAATTGCTCTTTGTAACGATATTCACACAAGATGTAATACATCTCCTCATTATCATGATTTGTGTTCTTATCGTCTTTCTCCTTTGCATTACACTTGCTTGTCTTCTGTTTCTATTATTAAATCTCTAGGTGAAGCATTATCCCACCCTGAGTGGAGGGAAGCAATGCTTGATAAGATGTGTCTCTCCAAAGCAGTGGTACTTGAGAATTGGTTCTCTTACCTCATAGAAAGTCTTTGGTAGATTGTCATTGGCTCTATACGGTGAAGGTTGGCCCTGATGGTAAGATTGATCGATTTGAGGCACGCTTGGTGGCCAAAGGATATACTTAGATTTTTGGGTTGATTATAGTAATATATTCTCATTTGTTTCCAAAATGGCATCTATCAGACTGTTTTACTCTATTATAGCAATTCGACATTGATCTCTCCATCAACTTGATATTAAAAATGTCTTTTTGCATGATGATCTTGAAAATGAAGTTTTTATGGAACAACCACCAGGGTTTGTGGCTCAGGGAGAGTCTTCCACCATGGTTTTTCAGCTACACGGGTCCTTTTCTGGTCTTAAAAAGTCTTCTAAAGCTTAGTATGGTAGTACATCTAACGCCCCAAACTTTTTATCTAAAGCATTACTTAAAAATAATTATTACTTAGAAAAATTACGACAATTTTTTTATTTTATTATTTAAGTAAGAATACCTAAACTACTATTTATTTGAATAATTAGTAAACATTAACCCCACAATAATATACATAATAATTTGTATCATATTTTTACTAAAATTCACAGCGGATAAATAAAAACTCATTCAAAAGAAAAGAAACTATTATGAGTTATTATTGAAGGTAAAAAAAATATCATTTATAAGGAAGGGGGGTTTGAATTATAATTGCCCCTTTTAAAAATTGTGTTTTAAAAATAAGATCACAATCCAAGATTGATCTTGGCAGTGATGAAGATCGATCTTGGTTTTGTTGAAGATAAATCTTAGTTTGCTTTAAAAACAGTAAAATCAATTTTATCAAAATATGATTTGATTGTAACGCATAAAATAAATAGAGATAGAGATAGAGAGATCACACAAGGATATATCCTGGTTCACCCAATCCGGGTTACGTCCAGTCCTCACAACCGTGAGATTTTTCACTAAATGTTCAAACCAAGACCGTTCTTGGTTTTCATGGATCAATCTTGATCTTTACACAATTCCTACCCTTCTACCTAGAAAGGATTTCTTCAGTTCTCCCTTACTGTTTTGGAAAGGCTTTAACAAGTTACCTTTCAAAACATGAAAGGATTTTTGCAATTTACTCAAGATTTGACAAAACAACCTTGAGTTACAAAGTGATTGATTTGAGACTATTTAGAATCTTGATATTTACTCAACTCTTGTTTGAGAAATATATTCTGTAAATAGACCTCAGTTGTAAATGATTACAACACAAAGATTAAAACAAAACAGCAAACTATAAGAAAGATTTTGAGACACTTAAGTATGATCGAAAAGATTGATCTTTTGCTTGGTGCTGATTGTTGTGTTTTATTCTTCAACTTGCAGCTGCATTTATAGACTCCAAGAAGGCTTAGGACAGCTCATGTGGTCGTTGGAAAGGGACCAGCTGTCATAAAAGAGTTGTCGGATAAATTCTACCAAATACAAGATTGATCTGCTGCATCAAAAGATCGATCCAGGATTGATCTTCTGGTTTGTGATGAACTAGCCTTGAACTCTGTGATTTGTGTCAGTATGTCAGCCTTGAGTACATGCTTTTCTGTTACGTGTGCAGGCTTTAGAATAGTTCAAATCAGTAGTGTACTTTGCTACTTGTAGTCTTGTACTTGCATTTGCTTTATAAGAAGAATGATCTTTGTGATATGTCTTTATTGAAGCATGTCTTTGATTCTTCAAATTCTGGAACAAATGTGACTTGGATTGATCTTTTGTTGATTCTATATGAGAGTATAAGATGAATATTGTTTCTAGGATTGATCTTCGTTTTTTATAACTGCTTCAAGATCAATCTGCATTTTCCAGAACTGCTTCAAGATCAATCTGCGTTTTCCATAACTGCTTCAAGATCAATCTGCATTTTCCAGAACTGCTTCAAGATCAATCTTCGTTTTCCAGAACTGCTCTCTTTGATCTGATTTGTGATGTTTGATACCTATCTTGTTTTAACATACTCAAAAACACATGTTAAATATCAAAACACTTAGAATCATAATTAGAATTCTTAATTAACTTTTTGTTTGTTTTCATCAAAACATTAAATTGAGATTTTGTCTCAACAATCTCCCCCTTTTTGATGATGACAAACATGTTAACTTAGATTTTAATTTTGATTCTAATTTTAGTCATACAGAGCTTTAAAAGCTCTCCCTCAGAATATGCTTCAGATTTTTGAACCAACATAAAATCTAAACATAAAATCTAAAATAATTCTCCCCCTTTGTCAACACAAAAAGGTTTGGATTTTACAAAGGAAATGTATACTACACATTGAAAACAATGAGTAGACTCCAGTTTTAAGATGAAAAACTCCCCCTGAATTTTAAAGAAATAATATCCCCTTTAAAAAAAATCAGAATACAAGGAAAATGCCATTATGCTCTTTGTTATCTTTTACAAGAGACAACATTTTAATTTTGAACATGATAATAAGCGCATACATGGAAGCGAAATAAGATGATACATGTACCTTTGATTTGTTAATGTTTCCAAGGGTTATAGACACTCCAAATTTTTGTAATGAGATGAGGCGTCATACTTTTCCATTCATGTGTATTGAGCATGCCTTGCTCATGTATCAATGTTCTTTCTTGATTGTTGGATGATGTTCCTACATCACAAATTAGTAATGATTTTGGTACCCATATTTAGCCTCCAGATCGATCTGAAGATCGTTCTTGCTTTTTCAGTTTTTCAGAAAAATCTGTTTTTACTGTCAAATGTTCTTCCCTTTTGAAGATTCTCCTATTCTTGTTTTTGTTATCCCTTTTTTTAAAGTAACATGCAAATTCTAAATGTCCAATTTTGTCACAATATGAGCATTTGATTTTGCATTTTTCTTCTCTTAGTTCAGGAACAAAGAAAGTTTCATACATTTTGGTTTTTTGAGTTTTGTCAAAACCGAGCCCAGCTTTATCAAAAATCCCTACTTGAGATCCCATGATTTTCTGAAATGTCTCAGTTGCCTTAATAAAATTTTTCAAATCATTTTTAAGAGTTTCAACTTCAGCCTTGAGAAGATCGTTCTTCGTTTGAGGTGAAGATTGATCTTGGTTTTCTGGTTTTTCAAATTCAAGATTTTTGAGCTGAGATTCTTTCAGATTTTGAATGATCTCTTTAAGTTTATCATTCATAGCCTGAATTTTCTCTTTCTCTTCTTTTTCTTTGTGAAATCTTTCTTTAAAAGAACTACATTTTTGAATGAGAAAGTTTGAATCATTTAATAAATTATCAAATTCGATTTCCATTTGTTTGCATATAAGACATGGTTCAGAATTTACCTCTGTTTCTTCAATATCTGCCATTAAACACAGATTGGCTTTTTCAGGTTTCTCTGTTTCTGATTCATCAGATTCATCCCAGGTTGCCATCATTGACTTCTTTTTGAAAGGAAATTTCTTTGGCACCTTTTTGTTTAATGGACATTCAGTTTTGTAATGTCCTTGTTTGTTGCAGCCAAAACAAATGATTTTGCTTTTATCTATTTCAGTTTTGAATTCCTTTTTATCTAGAAATCCCTTTTTGATTTGATCCCTTCTTATCAACATTCTTTGTATCTTTCTTGTAAGACGAACTATCTCTTTATCAACATCTTCTTGTTCGATTTCTTCTGAGTCCTCATCTGTTTGTACTGGTGTACTTTCTTGAGATGCTTTCAAAGCTATTGTTTTGACCTTTTTGATTGGTTTGTCTTCTTGTAGCAGCACTTCATGTGCTCGTAATGTTCCAATTAGTTCCTCCAGTCCGAGTACGTCAAGATTCTTGGCCTGACTTATGGCTATCACCATTGGTCTCCATATTATTGGAAGGCATCTCATGATCTTTCTGACTCTGTCTTGTACTGAGTATGCTTTCCCTAAAGAGCGCATTTCATTTACAATGGTTGTGAATCTTGAGTACATCTCATCAATGGTTTCTCCTTCATTCATTTCAAAGAGTTCAAACTTTCTTATGCCTATATCAATCCTTGTTTCTTTTACATGGCTTGTTCCTTCGTGATGAGTTTGTAATGTGTCCCATACTTCTTTAGCAGTTTTGCATTCATCAACTCTTTTGCATTCTTCCCTGCTCAAAGCACACGATAAGAATAAATGAGCTTTAGAGTTTAGGAGTAACTTAGATTTTTCTTCTGCTGTCCAATCTGCTTCTTTCTTTTCAGCAGAGGTTGAATCATTTTGGTCGACTCTTGGTACGAAATATCCATCTGTAATGATGCGCCACATTCCTGTATCTTGAGATTTCAGAAACAACTGCATTTTCTTTTCCAGAAATAGTAGTCTATGCCACCAAAGTAAGGTGGTCTATATGATGACCCTCCTTCAGCAATGTACATATCTCTTGACATTTTTCTAGATCTTTTCTCTAACACTTGTTAGGTGTTGAACTTTTGAGACCGAGTTTTGATGTCAATTGAAGGTAAAAAAATATCAATTATAAGGAAGGGGGGTTTGAATTATAATTGCCCCTTCTAAAAATTCTGTTTTAAAAATAAGATCACAATCCAAAATTGATCTTGGCAGTGATGAAGATCGATCTTGGTTTTGTTGAAGATCAATCTTAGTTTGCTTTAAAAACAGTAAAATCAATTTTATCAAAATATGATTTGATTGTAACGCATAAAATAAATAGAGATAGAGATAGAGAGATCACACAAGGATATATCCTGGTTCACCCAATCCGGGTTACGTCCAGTCCTCACAACCGTGAGATTTTTCACTAAATGTTCAAACCAAGATCGTTCTTGGTTTTCATGGATCAATCTTGATCTTTACACAATTCCTACCCTTCTACCTAGAAAGGATTTCTTCAATTCTACCTTACTGTTTTGGAAAGGCTTTAACAAGTTACCTTTCAAAACATGAAAGGATTTTTACAATTTACTCAAGATTTGACAAAACAACCTTGAGTTACAAAGTGATGGATTTGAGACTATTTAGAATCTTGATATTTACTCAACTCTTGTTTGAGAAATATATTCTGTAAATAGACCTCAGTTGTAAATGATTACAACACAAAGATTAAAACAAAACAACAAACTATAAGAAAGATTTTGAGACACTTGAGTATGATCGAAAATATTGATCTTTTGCTTGGTGCTGATTGTTGTGTTTTGTTCTTCAACTTGCAGCTGCATTTATAGACTCCAAGAAGGCTTAGGACAGCTCATGTGGCCGTTGGAAAGGGACCAGCTGTCATAAAAGAGTTGTAGGATAAATTCTGCCAAATACAAGATTGATCTGCTGCATCAAAAGATCGATCCAGGATTGATCTTTTGGTTTGTGATTAACTAGCCTTATACTTCTGTGATTTGTGTCAGTATGTCAGCCTTGAGTACATGCTTTTCTGTTACGTGTGCAGGCTTTAGAATAGTTCAAATCAGTAGTGTACTTTGCTACTTGTAGTCTTGTACTTGCATTTGCTTTATAAGAAGAATGATCTTTGTGATATGTCTTTATTGAAGCATGTCTTTGATTCTTCAAATTCTGGAACAAATGTGACTTGGATTGATCTTTTGTTGATTCTATATGAGAGTATAAGATGAATATTGTTTCCAGGATTGATCTTCGTTTTTCAGAACTGCTTCAAGATCAATCTGCATTTTCCAGAACTGCTTCAACATCAATCTGCGTTTTCCAGAACTGCTTCAAGATCAATCTGCGTTTTCCAGAACTACTTCAAGATCAATCTTCGTTTTCCAGAACTGCTTTCTTTGATCTGATTTGTGATGTTTGAACACATAGCCTTATCAACACATCACAATATAACAAAGCATTTCAAGAAAAAATAATATTATAAAGTCAAAATCACTCAAGGAGAATCAATATCTCATTATAACATCAAATCATCTAAGAGAAATTATTATCAAATTAATACACATTAACCACAACCAAACTATCACAAGATGGTGCAATGTTAGCATGCTCCTAATAACTATATGATCCAGATATAATATCTGTCACTAAGGAAACTTCGACACACAAAATCACTCATACCAATGGGAAAAATAAACTTGCGACAAAGGCAACTTCCACACAGAAAATCACCTATACCAATGGGGAAAAAACCTGTCACAAAGGCAACTTCTACGAAGATGCATATGCCATGACTATGCATTATCAAAATAAAATATTCTCACACAATCCACTAAGATGCATATGTCATGACATGATGATGTATCATCAAAATCAAATATTCCCACACATCCCATTAAGATTAAGTCAAATGATCCAAAAATAACTTATACGAAATTACCACCTTATTCAAATTTCACTAAATCGTACAACACAAGTTTTTATCAAGAAAATCAAATATTCTTAAACAACCATCATAAAAATCAAATATTCTTAAACAACCATCATAAAAATCAAAGCTTCCACGCCACATATCATGAAGATCATATATTCATAAACAACTATCACAAAGATCAAAGGTTCCATCACACATACCAAGAAATCATATATTCATAACAGTATCATAACAATCAAAACATTAATCTATTACATCAGAAAAATTTAAACTTTCATAACATACACATAGAAATTAAAACCTTCATATATGTCACACATAAATTTAAATTTTATCACATATATCATAAATAAGACTCTCAACACATTATAAATAAAACTTAAACTTTCTTCACACATACCACACAGTTGTTGAATATAAAGCAGGCAACAATCCAATAAAAGTTTCTAATCTATATTTTCATTCTAAAATACATAATTATTCATATTAATTCAATTATTACAAAATAGGGCTACCGTTGTGTGTAGCGAGCCCCGAATGAATGGTTGGAAAATACAGTTTTCCCGTTCATCTTATATTATACTCAATAATTCAAACGCTCTCGCACCCCTTACCTTTTTCCAATGCTTTCACACATGAATACAAGTTCGCAAGAAAAATAATTTGTTCTTTAACTCCTTGTCCTTCAATCAATCTAACTTGACAGTTTATGGGTAAACGTCAAAAATAAATTATGAAAACACACACTAAAAATATCAATTTTCGAAATTGAATCAAGTCAACTTACCTAAAGCGGAAAATAATAATGGTATAATATAGTCATCATTCACAAGGTCATTTTGGCGTTAGTTTCACTCAAAACGAACTTACGATGAAGAATAACGGTTCAAAATAACGAATTTCATAAACGGAGAAGTCAGGTATTTTAGAGAGAAATTGAAAAGGTTAAAAATATGAAAAGTTGTATTTAGTTGACTAGCTAAATGAATGAAACAACATACTGAAACAGTTAACGATCAGCGGTGTCAAACGAAAATCCTAATTTTTGTTTCTTCTTGGACATATTGTTTCCTTATATGTATATATATTTTTTAAATTAGGTTTTACTTGTATATGGGGTCTAACCCATATACACATTTGACTCATTTCTTTAAATTTTTTTTTAAATAAAACCAACAATTACCAAAACTAATTTTTTTAACACAATTTCATTACTAAATTATTACTAATATTTATAACAATAATTAAAGTAATTACTACTTTAAAATAGATTAATAACAAATACTCTCATATTTATAATATTAACTATAATTATTACTATAATATTTTACAAAATAATCACATAAAAATACTACCATCTCTATAGAGTAGTCAAAACGATAAAATAAATAAATATAACATAACTAATTTTTGTTTATCACTAAATCACAATAAATACGTATAAAACAATCATATCATAGAAAATATATAAAATAAAGAAGTTAATCACAATATTACTAATATCTTAAAGATAATTATTTATAAACAAATAGTTAAAATAGGAAATAGTCTTAAATAATTAAAATATAATTATGCACACATTTATCATGTAGTCAAAATCACACGAAATTATCACCACAAATATCTAATGCAAATATACATGTAAACTCACTCAAAGTCTTATCCTCTAAAATATTTTTTCTAAAATACCATTATATTTTTGAAAATAAGTTAACTAACTGAACATAATATTTATAATTTATATTTCTCATTAAATTAAATAAATATATGATTATCAAGCCATAAGAAACTCACAGATATAAAGAGAAGTAATCATAAAATTAATCAACATATATTGTAAAATAATTTTAACACCAAATTAATTTCTTTAAAATCTTATTTAATTAATAAAATAGTTGATTATGAAATTTGAGATGTTACAGTACAAGAGTTTAGTATCAATCATAGTGAAGTCGATCACTCTGTATTTTACCGTCACTTCGTCCAAGGGTGCATCTATCTTATTGTTTATATGGATGACATTGTCATAACTGATAGTGATTAGCAAGAAATACACCAATTGAAACAACATCTTTAAAATCAATTTCAAACTAAATACCTCGGTAAACTCCATTATTTTTTGGGTATTGAGGTAATCTAATCTAAGGATGGCCTTGCCATTACAATAAGGAAATATGCTATGGATATTCTTGAAGAAGCAAGTCTATTAAAGCTCAAGCTAGTTGATATTCCTATGGATCCAAATGTAAAACTCCTACCTAATTGGGGGGAGCCTCTATCAGATTCAAGAAGATATAAAGGATTGGTTGGAAAATTAAACTATCTCACAGTCACCAACCCTAACATTTCTTTTACAGTCAACGTGGTAAAGGTCTCATCAAAAGTGCACCTAAAAATGGTCTCATATATGAAGATAGAGGACATAATTAGATAGTTGGTTACTTAGATACTGATTGAGCAGACTCACCCATTGATAGACGATCTACTGATGGGTATTGTGTACTTGTCAGAGGAAATTTAATATCTTGGAATAGTAAGAAACAAAATGTTGTTGCAAGATCCAGTGCTGAGGCAGAATACAAGGTCATGACACTAGTAACATGTGAGCTCATTTGGTTGAAACCATTGCTAAAAGAACTTCAATTTTAAGAGGCCAACCCAATGACACTAATATGTGATAATCAAGCTGCATTGCACATTGCCTCAAATCTTGTTTTTCATGAGAAGACCAAATATATTTAGATAAACTGCCATTTTGTTAGAGAAAAGGTCGAATGGGGCGACATCATCACTAGTTTTGTCAATTCTAATGATCAGTTGGTAGATGTTTTTACAAAGTCATTTCAAGTTCCTAGAATTAGTTATATATGTAGCAAGCTTCATGCATTTGATTTGTATGCTCCAGCTTGAGGGGGATGTTGAAAATAAAATAACATTATGTAAATAAATAAAATATTTGTAAGTATTTCTATCATTATGTAAAATATCTGGAAGTATTTCTATCATTATGTAAAATATCTAGAAGTATTTCCATCATTATGTATATTTACTACTCATATTATGTATAAAGAACTTCCGTTGTATAGTTGAAACACATGGGTTTTTTAATATATCTCTCAATATTCTTTTCCCGTCCAATAGATTGGAATCCAATTGATAGTGAGATACCAAAGCAATTTCCTCAAGAATGCTCTGCCCATTTACTTGTCTGTAACATTTGATTATACATTTCAGTATTGCTAACATTGCTGCTTCTTGTGCGTCTATCTAGTCTCTTGATTACACATATATTCATGTTCCCTTTCCTTGCTTTCTTTTATGCTACCATTCGCAATTTTAGACAGTCAGAGTTCTATGAATTTAAGAAATCAATGAGAGATTATTGACTAAACAACTCAATGTATCTCTACTTTGTAAGATACTCTCAAATAGATATTGAGATTACAACTATATTTTAAATACGGCTCATACTTTGTGAAGTGTTATTCTCATTGATCATAATGTCAAATATAGTATACATAAACTGTACTTTCTCTCAAGTTTGACGCAACAATGGACCTGAATAACATTTCACATAGTCTAGACGTATTTGAAATATTTGTAATATAAAAAGACATTCCTAGAAAGTGTATTACAAAGTTAAGGATGAATTTGGAGATTTACTCGCACATGATTATTTTGAAATCATAGAGAAATTGCCCGCACCAAGTACTTGAGGACCCTATCAAGAATGATATATTGATGACATGTACAAAGTAGTTGGTTTTAATTCTGGTTTTTCTTAGTTTGACCTAATTCTGCTTTTATGTTTTAACCTTGCAAGGATGGATGAGTTAATATTCTAGTGAAGAAAGCCACGACGTCGTCTTATAGGAGCTATATCAATGTTTAGAAGCAACATTGAATTAAAATAATTAAAAAAATGAAATTAAAAAAAGTTGAAAGTATTATGTTTTAACTCTCTATCCAAAATCAAAAATAGGTTTATGGATTAGTGTTCTTTTCTTCTTTCTCTATCATTGCATTACCATCACCTGATCACTAATGTCACATTACCATCACTGTATCATCATATTTGAATCACCAAAAAACAAAAAAGGTAAACCCTAACCCATTAAATAAACCTCTTCATCCTTCCCCACAAACAGAAAGAGAAAATGAAGGATAAAAAATATCAAAATCGTGCCTTCATCTCTCATTCGCAACTTTATTTCCTTCAGTTGTGTTTCGAAGAGGGTCATTGAATATTGGTGATCTGGTTATAGTGATGCGATAATAGAGAAAGGAAGAGATAATCTAATCCCAAAACTTATTTTTGACTTTGGATGAAGGACTAAAACACAACACCTTCAACTTTTTTTTTATTTTTTTTTAGTTATGTAATTTAAATTAAATTTTTAAATAAAATAAAATAAAATAAAATAAAATAAACATAACACACATCGTTAGAATTTAGTCCTAATCTATTGGAATGAGATGTTTTCCATATACACACTTGAAGGTAATGAGATGTTTTCCATATATATATATATATATATATATACTTAAGAATAATGAGATGTTTCCATATCCACATTTATCTAGTTATGCGTTAAAAGCATCGGAATATTATTTTTAATAGTGGTCGAAGAAAAAGTATGTGAAGATAAAAAAACAAAATACTACTTTACTTATAATTATAATATGCAGGAGGAACAATAAAATATATAAACAATTATTATGCAAAAAAAAAAAAAATAGCTTGTATATCTTGCATTACAATATATGTTGAAACATGTAGTATTTATCACTACGCGAAAAATGGTATTTTACAGCGCTTTTTTTAAGCCATTTACAGCGCTTTTTCAAAAAATTAAGCGCTATAGTATCCAGCGCTGTAAAAAGATACAACAGCGCTCTTTAAAATAAAAAAAGCGCTGTAAATCTCTTCTAAAAACGCGCTGCTTGTTTTATTAGTTTTATGGCGCTTTTTAAAAAAAGCGCTGTAATATGCATTCCTTTATTTCAATTAGATCTCTTTCTGGGATTATAACAACAATCTCCTTCATAAATCGTAATATACAGTATCCGCAGTCTATGTTGTTAGTTTGACGAGAGCACTATAAAATAAAACATATAAGTCAATAAATATTTGTGGATTGATTGTTAATGAAATTTTAAAGCCATACATTTCAAACCTTTATTAGAATCCATGTGATTTATTTGATTTTTGCTTCGACACTGTAGCACCCATTTGAGCTCGGAAAACTTGTAAAACACTATCAAATAAATGTGATTATTAGCATTAACAGACACATTATATATATATATATAAGAAATAAATGAATAAATGAATACAATACCTGAAGAGTGCGAAGAAATACGTAGAGTTCATAAGGTTACGGTTTCGTTTAAGAAGAAACAGCGAGAATGCGCAGAAATACGAACGGTTCGTAGGACAGAGTAGGGTTCTCATTGAGAAGAGCATGTAATAATGTTCGTAGGGATAGTAACAAATATGGAGATGATTTGCAATGAGGATGGTTAACAATATGGTTCGTAGGACATTAGGGTTCGCAATGAGAAGGATAATGAAGAGGAGAAGGACACTGAAGTGTAGTGAAGTTTATGTAATAAAGAGGAAACTGAAGCGATTTACTGTTACATTTTATTATTTAAAAGCCTATTACAGCGTTTTTTTTAAAAAGCGCTGTAAAAGACCTTCTTATTTTATTTTTTACAAGCCTATTACAGCGCTGTTTTTAAAGAGTGCTGTAAAAGACCTCTTTATTTTACTTTTTAAAAGCCTATTACAGCGTTTTTTTTAAAAAGCGCTGTAAAAGACCTTCTTATTTTATTTTTTACAAGCCTATTACAGCGCTGTTTTTAAAGAGTGCTGTAAAAGACCTCTTTATTTTACTTTTTAAAAGCCTATTACAGCGTTTTTTTTAAAAAGCGCTGTAAAAGACCTTCTTATTTTATTTTTTACAAGCCTATTACAGCGCTGTTTTTAAAGAGTGCTGTAAAAGACCTCTTTATTTTACTTTTTAAAAGCCTATTACAGCGCTTTTTTAAAGAGCGCTGTAAAAGACCTCCTTATTTTACTTTTTAAAAGCCTATTACAGCGCTTTTTTTAAAGAGCGCTGTAAAATGCCTTCTTATTTTATTTTTTAAAAGCCTATTACAGCGCTTTTTTTTAAAGAGCGTTGTAAAAGACCTCCTTATTTTACTTTTAAAAGCCTATTACAGCGCTTTTTTAAAGAGCGCTGTAAAAGACCTCCTTATTTTATTTTTTGAAAGTCTATTACAGCGCTTTTTTAAAGACTTTTTAAAGCGCTTGTCCAAAAGCGCTGTAAAAGACCTCCTTATTTTTTTTAAAAAACCTTTTTACAGCGCTTTTCCAAAAAGCGCTCTAATATGTCCTTTAATTATGTGAAATCAAAGTCTTTTACAGCGCTTTTTTTACTGCGCTTGTCAAAAAAGCGCTGTTGTATCCTCCATTATTTTTAAAATATCATACAACAGCGCTTGTATTTAATCAGCGCTATAAAAGACGCGCTATAAAATGTCATTTTTGGCGTAGTGTATGTACATCTTCACAGAAAAGGCCAAATAATACAACTGCAGCAAAAATCACTTGGATGATTTAAGAAGTGAATTACATTGCCGTAAAAAAATATGCAACCACATTTTTGTTGAAACTAAAAATATTCTTGATTTTGAGTGGTAGAAAAACGGAGAACGTTAAACGTTCTCCTATTTAGTTTGTGTAATTCAAATTAAGTTGATTGTATGTAATCAATTAACTATTAACCACTTATTTAGTTATTTAGTTAGGTAGAAATTAGTTAGAAATAATGTGATAGGATCTATGTAAAAATAGCATAACCATTAGTAAATAAAGATGAAAAATCAAATCAGAGTGATAAAAACCAGTGAAGTGTAATTAAACACGAGTGAAGTGTGAGGATCAAAAGTGAAGATGAGCTCAATTGCAAACAATGGAAATTTTCTAGCCCATATGCCACATTTTGATGAAAATATTGGGATAGATGGAGAGTGCAAATTCGTGCACTATTTGGATTTCAAGAAGTGTTAGAAATCATAGAAAATGATTTTGAAGAGTTTGGGGTCAATCCAACAGAGGAACAGAGATAAAGATTCAAAGAAAACAAGAAGAAAGATTGCAAAGCCACCTTTATTCCTCACCAATGCCTTTACACAACTAACTTTGACAAAATTTATGATGCAAGAAACGCAAAGAAAGCCTGGAACATTTTGGAGGAACCAAGGTCAAGAAAGTGAAATTGCAGGCCTTACAGAGACAATTTGAATTGGTGCAGATGGATGAGTATGAGAAGGTTTTAAATTTGATTTCAAGATTGAGGAGTATCACAAATCAGATGACTAGTTGTGGTGAGAAGCTTGTTGAATAGAAACTATATGAAAAGATATTGAGATCTTTGCATCCCAGGTTCGATTATGTTATGTTTGCAATTGAGGAATCCAAATATATTTATGCATTGAGTCTTGAAGAGTTACAAGGAACTCTAGAAGCAAGAGAGTTGAGAATGGATGAAAGGAGTGAGAGTAATTATGAGACTGAGACATTGTTAGCATATGCCAACAAGAAAAGAGACCCGAAAAAGAAATGGGAGAAGAATAAGTTCAAGAAACTTGCAAATGAGTCTGAATCTTCATTAGAATAGGGTAACACAAGTGGTAAATCAAAAGAAAAATGATGAAACTTTGATAAGAAGAAGGTGCAATGTTACAACTGTGAGAAGTTTGGACATTTTGCTCGAGAATGTTAGGCTAGCAAAGGAGGAAAATATAAGAAGAAAGAAGAAGATGAAGCTTGTGCTGCCTAAGAAGATTCAGATTCAGATACAATCATGTTGATGACTACCACAAATGAAGAACATTCTCCGTTTTCAACCACAAATAGAGAACGTTCTTCATTTTTAGAACATTCTTCATTTTTTGAACAATTCAGTGATGTGGATATTCTAGGCAAAGACAATGAGAAAAATGAAGAGGCTTCTAAGGAGGTTGTTGATTCGGTTGAGGCTAAGATACAAGAGTTGAGGATGGAGCTTGATGAAAAATTCTCTTTAATTGAAATGCTGAAGAATGAGGCGAGTCATTGTAGAGAATCAGAATCAAATGCTTTGGAAATAGTCGACAAATGTCAAATGCAATTAGAAGCTTCAAATAAGACAGTGGAATCGCTTCGGTTAGAAGGCACAAACATTTTAGAAGCTTATCAATTCTTAGCCTTAGAATTGGAACAATCAAAGGCTCAAGTAAAATCATTGGAGGAACTTATGAGAAAAGTTGAGGGTAATTTAGCTAGTGTAGATAATAAGAGTGCACTGGAAGTTGTGGAAAGCGATGAGATAAAACAGCTCAAAGTCGAGCTTGTCCCGGTTAAAACTGAAGCAGTGTAGTTATAATTTGCATTGGATGTTAACGAGGTAAGATAACCTGATGATAATATCCAAAGCTTATTGAAGATTATAAATGTTTTTGAACAATTGGAACAACCGAGCAGCCCATCCGTGAAGAAGTCAGAAGAGAAAAGTGTAGTAGTTGTACACGAAGTGAAGTGCAAGCTTTATGTGAAGTCAAGTGATAACAGTAAAGTTGAAACGGAAAGAATTATACTCAATGAAGTGCTTGAGCAGCTGAAATGTTCAAGAGAAGGGTTAACATTAGAGGAAGGATCAAATCATCTCCAATTATTTGGACCAAACAAGTTGGAAGAGAAAAACGAGAGCAAATTTTTGAAGTTCTTAGAGTTTATGTGGAACCCTTTATCATGGGTCATGGAAGCTACTGTATTAATAGCAATTGCTTTGGCTAATGGTAGTGGAAGACCTCGTGATTGAAGAAACTTGAATTAAGGGAGAGTGTTGGAAACCAAGAATGTTTTTGGTTTTGAGTGTTAGAAAAACAAAGATCGTTAAACGTTTTCCGTATTCAATTTGTGTAATTCAAGTGAGTTTGATTGTATGTAATCAACTAACTAACCACTTGTTTAGTTAATTAGTTAGTTAAGTAGAATTTATAGTTAAAAATAATGTGATAAGAGTTATGTATAAATAGCATAACCATTACTCAATAAAAATAACTCTTAAGTTCATTCATTCAAATTATAACATCTTTTCTTATTTTTCTTGCACTTGAATTAGAATAGCGTGAACACTAACAATTTTGATTTCTGCTACGTATCTAGCTGATGTTAAATGTAATTAAAAGTGATTTTTAGTTAGTTCAGAAGGTTAAAATACAGTTAAAAGGAGTTAAGAAAGTTAGAATTATGTTTTGAAAGTTATTACTAAAACTGCTATAAATTGTAAAACGGAGAACATTCTCCATATGTAGTTGATCATTCTCCGTTTTCAGAACATTCGAGTTTTCTTATCTTTTCTTCTCAATTTCAATTCATCTCAATTATACAACATGTTCTACTAGTTAAAACTAATACAACCCTTCATATATTCTTAATTCACAAAACCAATATTCATCCAAACTTCATCAAGGATAACAACAAAGCTAGTATATATCAAGATATTAAAAATGTTGAAAATACTTCGAGGATTAATAATGTAGCCCTTCCATGAAAACTTCAACGAGACAACATATTATATGTATATTCATATTCAAAATGATGCATATTGATTTTCCCTATATGTTTTTCTTTCTTTCTAGTTTTAATAATTATTGATATATAACTTCTCTCCAACATATTTTTAATGAATTGATAAAATATATTATATAAGATCACACATTCGTCTTTTGATGCTTTAAGAAAAATATCCTCTTCAAATTTCATCCATTCCTTTTAGTCACATCGAAAGAATTCAATTGCAGTAATAATCATTTCAATAAGGCGGATCTTTTCGTGACACGCCCCGTGTCCCTTATAAATGAAAATATATAATAATAATAATAATTAAATAATAATAATAATAATAATAATAATAATAATAATAATAATAATAATAATAATAATAATAATAATAATAATAATAATAATAATGATAAAACCTACTTTTCTCTTTTCTTTTTCATTTCACTCTTCCCCCTTCTTCCTTCTCTCTCTCAGCAACCCATCCTTCTCCATTTTCATTTTCTTTTCTTCTCTTTTCTTCTTCTTTTTTCTCTCACCTAAAGCCACAATAAACCCATGGAAAGGGTATACACTCTCTAAGCAAGCTTCCTCATATTTTCCCAAGCTCTTGGGTATAATTTTTGGGTTAGGGTTTGTGTTCTAAGGAAGTAAAAAGGTACCCATCTCTTGAGAGTTGTTGATTGAGACTCATTGAGGTAAATGCACAACTCTAATCCTAGTATGAATTCATAGAAAAATGTAGTTTTGTTTAAAAATCTTATTTTTTGTGTTTAGGGTATATTTAAACGATTTTTAGGGTTTCCTAGAGTTAGTTAAACTTTAGAATAAATTTCTCTAAAGTCTTGGAAATATCTTTGATACTCAGTTTTGTCAATTGAGACCTTGCCGGCTACTCTGAGAGTTGTTGGAGAGCAAACTTAGACGATTCTCCATAACTGTGAGTTGACGACGATCATTGTCTTATATTTTTATACTGCTATTATTATTATTTTACTTGTTTTCTATACTAAATTATTTATTGAAAAATTTGGGAAACACAACTTTGAATTTTATCTCGATTTCGCCATTTTTTAATTTAACGGTCGTTGTTATATAATATGTTATCAATTTGATTTACGTATGATTTAAAGTATTTAAATCTTGAATTGTCATGCGATTGAATATGTTTTTTCACGAATTACGATGAAATGATTTTAAATGCGCGTTTTGAAAAATCGGTGTTATTGTTATTAAATTGTTAACTGCGTTAGGTGCACCTAGTTACCACGTGTTGATTAGGGAGAGTTAACCGTTAGATGGAGCCGCCCCTACGAGAGAGGTTATCCGTAGGAGGAGAGGGCTATCAACGAGATGTAAGCTCCCTAATTGATATGTGATGATGC
>NC_021162.2:36282169-36283570 GCF_000331145.2 Cicer arietinum | reverse complement strand
TTTTTTTGGAAATTGTATTAAACGATTAGATTATGTTCTTTGAATTGTGACTGAATTGAGAATTTAACAGGGATTTTATAAATTTGGGAATGTTGAAGTTACAGAGGATACTCTGTCGAAATTTCGAGGAAAAGTATATATATATATATACATTTTTGAAATGATTAGGGAACAATTTAGTGTTTAATTGTTAAGTTAGTTGGTAGGCTTGCCAGGCTAGGAGTATAGCTTGCGCGCCGGTCACGACATTTAAATTTCGGGTCGTGACAAAGTTGGTATCAGAGCCCGGTTGTAGGTCCTAATAGCTGCAAACATAGAGTGATAATAGATTCTTGTCAGTAAATTGTGTACTCGGGCCCAACTTACTTGCAAGGGCTATTAGCACTCTATGAGAGTCTCATATGTTGTCAGAATCTGTGTTTAAATTCATCATCACTACCTCTCCACAATTTCTTGTCGTCTTATCCAATCTTTGATCAATGTTCTTTGAATAGGTGAGAATGCCACCCAAGACTAGAAATTGTTGATGAATCAATTTCTCAAGCTCAAGGCGTTCGTCAATGAGAGGCGTTCTCAGTTCATGCTCGAAACAGGCGTAGAGCTAATGTTGGCGGTGTTTAAATTCATCATCACTACCTCTCCACAATTTCTTGTCGTCTTATCCAATCTTTGATCAATGTTCTTTGAATAGGTGAGAATGCCACCCAAGACTAGGAATCCTAAAATAAGGGAAATTGTTGATGAATCAATTTCTCAAGCTCAAGGCGTTCGTCAATGAGGTCGTGTTTTAGTTCGTGCTCGAAATAGGCGTAGAGCTAATGTTGGCGGACGTGGTTTAAATGCTGATGTTGAGGTACCTAGGAGGAGGCGCGAAAATCCAGCCATGGAAGAGTTTGCTGCTGGTCTGCAGGGATTACAACAGGTTGTGCAACAACTTGTTGGGGTTGCCGTCAGACAACAATAGGAGGGTGATCAAAGGCATGAAAATGTCAATGGTCAACAAGAGGTTAGACAAGTGGAGCGTCAGACAACTACTGCAACGAGGGGTATTGAGGTTACTTTACCAGACTTCATGAAGCTTAAACCCCCTATTTTTTCTGGGTCTAGTGTGACAGATGATCCACAACAATTCGTTGATAGTCTAGAACGGCTTTGGAGAACATTGGGTTGTTCTGAGGTAAGAGCAGTAGAACTGACATCATTTTAGCTAATAGGCGTGACACGTGGTAGGCAAGTGGGGTCACCACCGTTAGCATGGAGAGAGTTCTCTCAGTTGTTCATGGCTCATTTTCTTCCAGAGAGTGTTAGAGATGGATTAGCTCATGAGTTTGAGCGATTGGAGCAAACAGAGGGTATGACAGTTTCAGAGTACAGTGCTCGTTTTACACAGCTCTCTAGACA
>NC_021162.2:36258688-36281897 GCF_000331145.2 Cicer arietinum | reverse complement strand
TTTTTGAAATGGTTAGGGAACGATTTAGTGTTTAATTGTTAAGTTAGTTGGTAGGCTTGCCAGGCTAGGAGTATAGCTTGCGCGCCGGTCACGACATTTAAATTTCGGGTCGTGACATTTCGAGGACATAGGATGGTCACGACCACCTCAAAGTCCCCAATAAATTTTTAGAAAATACTATTATTTTTATTTTTATTGTTTGAGTAATGTTATTGAATCATAATTTGACACAAAATGAGACACAAATACAATAATGTGTATTGGAGTACAAATACAAAACGTGATCTTCTTTGTTTTACAGAGTATTGTATTTGTGTTCCAATAACATTATTTTTTTTTATAAAATACATTTGAGCTATAATTTCATCAACTAAAATTGATTTATTTGATCTATAACATGAATTAAATATATCCATTTTTTTTTTACCAAAATATAACTCAAATGTCTACTATAAAAAAAGAAAAAATAGGAGGAAATTATTAAAAAAATAAAATTACAAAAACAACTACTAAAATTATAAAATAAACTAAATTTTTCAACATAAATTTCAAATACCTGAGTTGTAAATTTAATCGAAATATATAATTTAGAATTTTATACATAGATATAAAAATCAAATCAAACAATCATTTGATATCAAAAATTTAACCAAAACTAATTAGATCGCATAATACTCAAATCAAACCCTTATCTTTTATTAACACTATGTCAATATTGATTAAACAATATATTGTATTTAAATGTATTTTAATAATTATATATATATATATATATATATATATATATATATATATTGTAGTTAAAAAAATTGTATTAATAGTGTAAAAATTTGGATATAATTTATATACATCAACAATCTAAAGATATTTTATATTGTCAATTAATCATAACCGTCAGATCAATAAAACAATTTGACTTTTATTATAATTACTTTTAAAGTCATACTTATGGATGACTGTGATGTGTTGAGTAAAACTTTTTATATTGATAAAACATAACAATTAAACTATAAAATTTTAGTATTTGAAAAATAAAAAATTAAAGATTATTATAAACTAATTTTTAATTATTAAAATGGAAAAAGGAGGCAATAAACAAGATTCACATAAGAAGAAAAGGATTGAAGGATCTTACAGTAACTATTCAAATCGCGGTGGTGGATCTATGTTTGGTTATCAGGGGCAACAAGGACTCCTGTCTCAAAGGGGTCGCCATTGTATTAAACGATTAGATTATGTTCTTTGAATTGTGACTGAATTGAGAATTTTACAGGGATTTTATAAATTTGGGAATGTTGAAGTTACAGAGAATACTCTGTCGAAATTTCGAGGAAAAGTATATATATATATATTTTTGAAATGGTTAGGGAACGATTTAGTGTTTAATTGTTAAGTTAGTTGGTAGGCTTGCCAGGCTAGGAGTATAGCTTGCGCGCCGGTCACGACATTTAAATTTCGGGTCGTGACATTTCGAGGACATAGGATGGTCACGACCACCTCAAAGTCCCCAATAAATTTTTAGAAAATACTATTATTTTTATTTTTATTGTTTGAGTAATGTTATTGAATCATAATTTGACACAAAATGAGACACAAATACAATAATGTGTATTGGAGTACAAATACAAAACGTGATCTTCTTTGTTTTACAGAGTATTGTATTTGTGTTCCAATAACATTATTTTTTTTTATAAAATACATTTGAGCTATAATTTCATCAACTAAAATTGATTTATTTGATCTATAACATGAATTAAATATATCCATTTTTTTTTTACCAAAATATAACTCAAATGTCTACTATAAAAAAAAAAAAAATAGGAGGAAATTATTTAATAAATAAAATTACAAAAACAACTACTAAAATTATAAAATAAACTAAATTTTTCAACATAAATTTCAAATACCTGAGTTGTAAATTTAATCGAAATATATAATTTAGAATTTTATACATAGATATAAAAATCAAATCAAACAATCATTTGATATCAAAAATTTAACCAAAACTAATTAGATCGCATAATACTCAAATCAAACCCTTATCTTTTATTAACACTATGTCAATATTGTTTAAAAAATATATTGTGAATGTATTTTAATAATTATATATATTGTTTATGACTTTGTAGTTAAAAAAATTGTATTAATAGTGTAAAAATTTGGATATAATTTATATACATCAACAATCTAAAGATATTTTATATTGTCAATTAATCATAACCGTCAGATCAATAAAACAATTTGACTTTTATTATAATTACTTTTAAAGTCATACTTATGGATGACTGTGATGTGTTGAGTAAAACTTTTTATATTGATAAAACATAACAATTAAACTATAAAATTTTAGTATTTGAAAAATAAAAAATTAAAGATTATTATAAACTAATTTTTAATTATTAAAATTGTCAACCAAAATTTATTTGCTCTATTTTATAAGCATTAAAAGTTTTATCGTTCATATATTTTTATAAATTTACAACTTAAATTTTTATATACAATACTATATTTTTTAATTTTTACAATTTTAATGAAAATGCCAAAAAAAAATTGTAGTGATTCATATTAATTCAGAGTATACAGTAACAATCTCATAGATAACCAAACACCAAACATATAAAGGTACAATATAACAAATGGTGAACCTCTATATATACATATGCAACTATATCTCTATATACATATGCAACTATATGTTCAGGAACATGACAAAAAATAGTTATAAAACATACTAAAATTTCAACTGAAACGGAAAATGTTTGTCAAACCAACGTCCATTAATGATACCAACTTTTCGTCTCTTCTATCACTGTTACAGTTTACAATGTGACACAAAATACGATCAGGAACATGATACAAAATAGTTAGAAAACATACTAAAATTTCAATTGAAAAGGAAAATGTTTGTCAAACCAACGTCCACCACCGATACCAATTTTTCTTCTCTCTATCATTGTTAGTGTTTACAATGTGACATTATTCAATTTTCTACTGCCACCCTGTTGCTCTCATTGTTCCAATTAGGTAAATAACTCTAGTATTTTTTTCTTATTGAACCAATACTTTCACTCACTACAAGAAAGTGGACATATACCTACAGAAGTCTATAGTGACAACATTAAAAATTGTAGGTATAGATGATATATATCTACGGACAAATTTTATACTGTTGGTATAGTTGTCTTATACCCACAGTTTTGTTAATTTGAAACTAATTTCTGTCATGACACCTAAATTCGTAGGAATAAGTATACTTTCTTTTTAATTTTTTTTTCTAAGTTTTTAAAAACATCAAATATTTATAAATAAAAAATTCATTAAAAAAAACTAGTTTACAAAACTGAAAATGGTAGCATTTTTAAAGAAGTCACTTGTTAACACCAACAAAAAAGAGGCACCAACAAAAAATTACCCCAATTTTTATTTGGTGAAATTTTTTTCATCTACCCAAAATTCATTTCCGCCTACAGAACCCCAAAGTTTAAGTTAGAGCCAAAATGTTTAAATTACTTATTTTATCATTGGAATGCCTAAATCCTTAGTTCTGCAACATCGACGCCGGCGAATAGCAGCAACGACAACAACCACGACGGCGGCAACAACCATTATCACGTCGACAACACTATTCCTTGGCTACAGCAACATCTGTGATGACATCGCCTCCTCTCTCACAATCGTTTTCACACCATCCCATTATTTCTCTACTGGTACATTTTTTTGTTTTAGGGTTTTCTTTTTTCATCAATCGGTAACAATCAATGAATCGATTATGAAGTAAACACAAATTAATGAGTAAACACAAACTATTAGGAGCCGAATCTGGAATTGGTATTGCGTTTTCACGTATTTGTTCATGGATTGGTACATATTTTGAGCTAAAGGGAAACACAACTCAAAGGTATCAAGTTTGGTATTACGTTGTTTTGTTTATCATTTCATTTAAATCTATCGTTACTGAATTCTTCACTGCGAATACCTATCTTTCAACTTGTATCTCAAATGTTGTTAGTTGTGCTTGGATTTTTTTCTTTGGTTTGTGATTGTGCTAGAAACTAGTGAAGATGTATTTTTCCCTACGAAGAAAAAAAAATTCTCGAAGCTAAAACATAGTATTATAATGCTAGAATTGGATTTCTAGATGATAAGCAACTAATGAACTAAATGTTAATCTGTTGAAAATTGTTTTTGTTAGTTTTAAGTTATCAAATAAAATAAATTGTTCTAATGTTAGTAAGTAACGTTGCATTTGATGAGAAAAGGGCCTAAACGAGTTGGAGCCGCATATTAATAAAATAATTATGGAGTATTAGTGCTTGGCACATTTTTCCTCATTCTGTTGCTCATGGATGTCTTAAATATTGTTTGAGAGTCCTATTACTTGCATCTGTGGAAGAGATGTATCCTTTATGTTTTTAGATCTGACCTGTTTGGTTGTAAGAAAAATTCTCGGTTAATTGTTTATTGCAAATCTGGGGTATGGAGACCAGTAAGTCTTTTTTGTTTAGTTACAATGCAAATTAGGATAGTATACTGCTGTAAATAGTATTTGTTGTTGGTGGTTATTATTTTGCAAATTTTGTGTGTACTCAGATATCAGTGTCAATCTTTTTGCTTATGCAACTGGATCAACGCTCTTACTGGAAAGATTCTAGGTCAGTTGGAGGACATATATCTCTGTGCAGTGTATACAGTTGGTGTGAGCTTTCACCGGAGAGATTCATGCCCAACATTTGACTCATGTACAATTTTAACTTCTTACACTTAAATTCAACAAATAACTTGTATCCTATTGTATCTCTTGTCCCTCAAACATACTCCTTTTATTTTCTATTTCTAAAATGTGTTACAGAGAACCATTATTTTAGAGAGAAAAAGAAATTCTAATAAATATGATTCAGTTTTAGACAATTGTTTACTTTAAAAGTTTTTTAATTTCTTATCAACAATTAAAATTAATGTATGTTTTAAAAATTATTTTCAAATAATAACCATGTCATAATTTCTTATGTTTGTTTCAAAATATTTTTTAACTTGATGTTTATTTTACTGTTAGTTTATTTATTTTCACATATACGATATTTTCAAGAATAGAAAAAAAAGGTTAAGACATTTTTCATCATTTAAAATATAAAATGCAACGAAAATATGATCTAATTATAAATTTTCAAAAGCACAACATGCAAAAATTATGAAAGCACGTAATGATATAAGTTAGTCAATATGGGCGCACAACACTAAACTACTATATACTGCTAAATCTTCACAAGGAATATTCTTAGCTTCCAAGTTTACCAACTTATTCAAGATCATCATCTACGTGCATATATGATGTGGTAGCATCAACATTAATTGTAACACTCTAGGTTTAAATTTAGTTATATTTTAGTGCTTATGTTCTATTTTTAGATATTTGAATACTTAGACATCAAAATAAGATACTTGGAGAGCCTTTTATGGATTTCCTGCAACAAGTAATCAATTAAGTCTATTAAATTAATCATCTAGTTCAAGAAAAAGTCATGGCAATAGATGAGTTCATTTATTTTATTGATTAAATAAAGGTAAAACATGGATAAAATCCTTTTCTAGGTTTGTGGGGACATGTTTCTTAATCTATTTTACACCATAAACTCTAAATTGAAATATAAAATAAAAAGAACTAGTTTTTGAAAAAAATTCATAATAGTTTCAAAATAGTGCAAAAATTTTCTTTTAAAATATAGATTTAGTATGATCACATTCAGACTCACAAAGAATTACATAAAAAATTCTCAATTAAAAATCCTTTAATATCAAATATAACTGAGATTTATTAAACAAATATTTATGACATCAAAATATTTTCAAAACTTAGATAAAAGATTAAAAATAACACAATTGATTGATAGGGTTTACAAAATATAAATTAGTTCAAAACTCGATAAAACACAACAGATGACTCCCACCTGATATCACTTATTAAAGCATGAATCACCAACTGATAATCTAAAATAATTCTACTATTGCAACTACCAAATACAAGCAACGAGGGGTGAACTTCAAAAATGTAATAGTATAAAATAATATAGAAGAACATGTAAAACATCAATTAAAACATCAATACAATCTACAACATCAAAGTAAGTCAACATTTCAATCGAGTAATGTTATGCATGCTCTTAAACTTTAGAATCCTCATTTTTCTTTGATATCTTTCTACTTTGAAGCAAATGGTTAGGAAGCTCGATATTGTGCCACCACTTGGTTGTGGACCACATCAAAATTAGCTTGCCCATAAGGACACATCACAATGGTCTAGCCCTTACAGACACATCAAAATGACTTTTTTTCTTATGGACACATCAAAATAGCTTTGTCCTTACGAACACATCAAAATGACTTTGTCCTCATAGACCCCCTCCTTATCCTTGAGACACTTACGTGACTCATTTAATAATACTTCGCTCGAAATTACTATGCTTGTCAAGCTCTACCTAAATGATGACCAAAACACTCCTCTGATTCCTATACCCTAATATCAAGTTTTTTTTCCACTCATGGCCAAAGTTTCAAAGTTCCGAAACATAAAATTTCCATAATATTTGAATGTTTCGAAAGTTTTGAATCACTAAACCTCTTGGCTCTTTATGTTTTCTCTTAACTATATTTTTTGTATGATCAATCAAATAATTGATTTAGGGAAAAGAATATTAAATTTGAATGATGAATCTTTGTTAATAGTTTTAAAGAGAGACTGATAATTGAGAAAATAAATAAGAATCCATATAATATATTAAAATAAACCCCCAAAATAATATGTTGACACAAGGCATCCTTATATGTCATATAACTCTAATTTTGCCACATCATTCAACACTATGTTGTGGCACTTCTAGAATTCGTTCATTTTTTATTCGATATTCAACTAATTATTTGTCTATATCTCTATAATTAAAAAAACAAAAAACAAAAAAAATAACTCTCATTACACACTTGATTTTAATTGTTAATTACTTTTGTAATTCATTGCATATAAATACATCACAATATTTTAATTATATTTTATAAATTTAAATATAGCAACCATAAATTACCACAAAATATATAAAAATATAATAATCACATGAAAAATCAATAATCAAACTTCAACACGAACATTTCAACGAAGTTTAAATTAAAATAAATAAAAAATATTAACATTTAAATTAGCAAACCTTTGCAAAAAAAAAAAAAAACAACAACAAATTATATTTTTTTTTAAATAAAAATGTTAAATTATACATTAAGTATTTTCAAAGTACTATACAATTTGTGTTCATTTTTCTTTCGTTAGTGTTCGGATACATATTCTATTCCTTTAATAAAAAGAAAGTATTTGTCTATATAAATTGTTCATGAAATTAAAAACACCCATTTCAAAATATTAAACTTATAGATTGAATGAAGCATAAATCATAATATAATTTAAATTAACGGCAAAAATAATCAAAATCAAGTAGTGATTCCTTATTATTCCCCAAATCTTTTAGTGTTTTCATCGTAAAATTAATACCTTGAGTTTATTCATTATACAATCTCCAATAAAGGATAATTAAATCAAAATACTTTTGAAAAAATACGTGACATAACACCTCAAATTAAGAATATTATCGAAAGTTTAAGTGAAAATGAGATATTAAAAATAAAATATAAGAAATCATAGTTCATTCAATTAGTAAAAAAAAAAAGAATAAACCAATAATTGTACTCAAGATAAAAGGTAAAAAAAAAAATGAAAATAATGATCATATAAAAATTAATGCTTACAAATATATCTCAAATCAATGATTGCAATATATATATATATATATATATATATATATATATATTTACAGGAAGAAAATATTCTATAATAATTCAATGTTTAAAACAAAACAAAATGTATAGAAAAAATAAGTCATCTTTTTTCAATAATATTTTGAGTGAAAATCACTCATTTTATTTAAAAATTTTTATTTGTGTATAGAAATACCAACTCATCTTTTTTTATTATGAACTTTTCATTTCCATTCCGTTTATTCTTTTGCTATACAACAACTATTCTTATAAACTAAGAAACTTACAAATTTGAAACTTATTTTTCTAATGAGATTGATACATTTATACACCATCAATATCACCTTCAAACATTTTAAAAATTTTATACGGAAAGAATATTTTACAAATTAGACCCGCCAACTTGCGAGTTATATTCTAGTAATATATTCAAACAAACTCTAAAAATAATATGTTGACACATCTTATACTTATATGAAATGTAACTTTAATTTTCATACATCATTCAATAGTATGATATCACACATCCAGAATTCATTCATTTTTCATTCCACATTCTACTAATTTCTTATTTATATCTCTATAATTAAAAAAAACAACAATAAAAATATAACTCCCATTACAAACTTGATATAATTGTTAATTAAAATGTAACAACAAAAAATACTACAAAATATATAAAAACATAATAATCACATGAAAAATCAATAATCAAACTTATGCACAAACAATCAAATAAAGTTTAAATTAAAATGAAAAATATTAAAACACATATATTTAAATTAGAAAACCTTTGCAAAAAAGAAAGAAAAACAAAAACAATATTTTTTTTAAAATAAAATTGTTAAACTATACATTAAGTATTTTCAACGTAATATGCAATTTATGTTCCTTTTTCTTTTATTAGTGTTTGCATACATATTTTATTCCTTTAATACAAATAAAGTATTTGTCTATATAAAGTGTTCATGAAAATAAAAATAATAATTCAAAATATCAAACTTATAGATTGGATGAAGAATTAATTAGAGCATGTGGCACATCTAGAATTAATTTATTTTTTATTCCACATTCTACTAATTCTTTATCTATATCTCTATAATTAAAAAAAAATATAGAAATAGAACTCCCGATACAAATTTTATTTAATTGTTAATTAATTTTTTTTCATTCATTGCATATAAAAACATCATAATATTTTAATTACCTTTTATTTATAAAGTGTAGCAACCATAAATTACCACAATCAATCAATATAATATATTAAAGCAAACTCCCTATATAATATGTTGACACATCACATCCTTATATGCCATGTAAAACTAATTTTGCAATCATTCAATAGAATGTAGAGCCTCTAGAATTTATTTATTTTTTATTCCTAATTCTACTAATTCTTTGTCTATATCTCTATAATTAAAAAGAGGACAATAAAAATATAAATCCTATTACATACTTGATTTAATTGCTAATTATTTTTTTAATTCATTGCATATAAATACATCACACGATACTAACATTTCAATGAAGTTTAAATTAAAATAAATAAAAAATATTAACATTTAAATAAGCAAAACTTTGCAACAAAAAAAACCAACAAAGAATGTTTTTTTTAAAAAATAAAAATATTAAATTATACATTAAGTATTTTCAAAATACTATACAATTTGTGTTCATTTTTCTTTTATTAGTGTTCGGATGCATATTTTATTCATTTCATTCAAAGAAAGTATTTATCTATATAAATTGTTCATGAAAATAAAAACACTCATTTCAAAATATTAAACTTATAGATTAGATGAAGCATAAATCAGAGCATAATTTTAATTAATGGCAAAAATAATCTAAATCAAGCAATGATCCCCTATCATTTCCAACATTATTTCTTGTTGTTGTCATAAAAATAATACTTTGAGTTTATTCATTATATACAGTCTCCAAAAAGGATAATTAAATAAAAATATTTATGAAAGAAATACGTGACATAACACCTCAAATTACAAATGTTGTCGAAAGTTTAAGTGAAAATGAGATATGAAATATAAAATATAAGAAATAATAGTTCATTCAATTAGTAAAAAAAAAAGAATACAAAAATAATAGTACCCAAGATAAAAAGTAAAACCAACAATAAAAATAATGATCATATAAAATCAATGCTTACAAATATATCTCAAATCAATAATTGTAAAATATATATTCTATTTTTTATAGGAAGAAAATATTCTGGAATGATTGAATGTTTAATACAAAACAAAATGTATAGAAACAGTCAGTCATCTTTTTTTTAATTGATACATTTATACATCATAAATATCTTCTTCAAACTTTTTTAAAATTTTTTACGAAAATAATATTTTACAAATTAGATCCCCCAACTTGCAGGTTATATTCTAGCAATATAATGAAACAAACTCTCATATATTGACACATCACATACTTATAATGTAACACTAATTTTGCCACATCATTCAATAAAATGATGTGACACATCTAGAATTCATTCATTTTTCATTCCATATTCTACTAATTCCTTGTTTATATCTCTATAATTAAAAAAAAAACAATAAAAATATAACTTCTATTACAAAGTTGATTTAATTGTTAATTAAAATGTATCAATAATAAATTACCATAAAATATATAAAAACATAATAATCACATGAAAAATCAATAATCAAACTTATGCAAAAACAATCCAATGAAGTTTAAATTAAAATAAATAAAAAATATTAAAACACAAATATTTAAATTAGCAAACCTTAGCAAAAATAAAAATAAAAAAACAAACAAACAATATATTTTTAAAAATACAAATGTTAAATTATATATTAAGTATTTTCAAAGTAATATACAATTTATGTTCCTTTTTCTTTTATTAGTGTTTGGATACATTTTTTTTTTCCTTTACTACAAAAAAAATATTTGTCTATATAAATTGTTCATGAAAATAAAAACAATCATTTCAAAATATCAAACTTATATATTGGATGAAGCATAAATCAAAGCATGTGGGATCTCTAGAATTCGATCATTTTTTATTCTACATTCTACTAATTCTTTGTCTATATCTCTATAATTAAAAACAAAACAAAAATAAATATTTAACTCCCATTATAAATTTTATTTAACTATTAATTACATTTTTTTTAATCCATTGCATATGAAAACATCACAATATTTTAATTACATTTTATCATATATCATGTAATACTAACTTTGCAATCATTCAATAGTATAATGTAGCACCTCTAGAATTTATTTATTTATTTATTCTAAATTCTACTAATTCTTTGTCTATATCTCTATAATTAAAAAAAATAATAATAAAAATATAACTCCCATTACAAACTTGATTTAATTGTTAGTTACTTTTTTAATTCATTGCATATAAATACATCACAAAATTTTAATTACATTATATTGATTAAAATTTAGCAACCATAAATTACCACAAAATATATAAAATGCAATAATCACATGAAAAATCAATAATCAAACTTCTGCATATATAATTCAACGAAGTTTAAGTTAAAATACATAAAAAAATATTACAGAATCACTATAAATATTATCTTCAAACATTTTTTAAAATTTATATGGAAATAATGTTTTACAAATTCAACCCACCAACATGCGGGTTATTTTCTATAATATATTAAAACAAAATCAAAATATTATTGACACATTATATTCTTATAAGTGAGGTAACACTAATTTTGCCACATCATTCAATAGTATGATGTGACACATCTAGAATTCATTCATTTTTCATTCAACATTCTACTAATTCCTTGTTTATATCTTTATAAATAAATAAAAAACAACAATAAAAATATAACTCTCGTTACAAACTTGATTTAATTGTAAATTAAAATGTAACGATCATAAATTACCACAAAATATATATAAAAATATAATAATCACATGAAAAATCAATAATCAAACTTATGCACAATGTAACGCCGAGTTACATGGATATAATAATTGAGGTAATAACGAAAAAAAATTCATATTTATAAAAGAATAAGGTACTGTAATAAATAATGAATTGTCCGAAAGAAGTAATGTTATGAAATCTCAAAAAAAATCCTTACAACTGAAAAATCTTTAATAATTAAAATATCCAAAACTGGGTAAATAGTATCTAATCTCAAAATAAAGTATGATGTAGACAATATGTCTATTATTCTTGACCTACTAACCTAATCAAAGGAAATCACTCTTCTCAAGGGAGGTAGTACTTCTTGAATCTCGACGTCTTCGATGGTCTTAGTCTCTGAAAACAGTACATTAATGAGATACTAAATCGCAGTGAATAACACACCCAATTTTAAAACAAGTATTGTTCTAAACCGGAGTGGTAACTGAAAAAAATCGATCATGGCACCCGCCTTCTTCCAAAAATATTCTTTACAAATATTAATAATGTAACTAAGATTTTTCTATAATAACCAATTACTTCCAATAATTAATGAAAAATTATCAATTAAATTAAAGATAATCCATGTATACAATAATCAAATAAATCCAATATACACATTTATTATATAGAAAATAATCAATCAATTCAATGATGGAGATATACTACTTCCGCGAAGTGAGTATTATCTCATCATGTGGAGCACCCGCTCATCTCTTTGTGAAGTTTAATACTCATCTATACAGGGAGCACAAGACCCATCCATGTGGATTTTAAACCTCATCTCTTTGAGAAGTTTAAAACTCGTCTATATGTAGGGTACAAGACCCATCTGTATAGTGCTTATAACTCATCCCTTTGTGAAGTTTAATACTCATTGTGAAGTTTAAAACTCATCTATACGTGGGGTACAAGGCTCATCCATGTGGAGTTTATACCTCAACTCATTGTAAAGTTTAAAATTCATCTATATGTGGGGTACAAGACCCATGCGTATGGAGTTTAAACCTCTTCTCTTTGTGAAGTTTAATACTCATGTATATGTGAGGTACAAGACAAGTGGAGTTTAAACTTCATCTCTTTGTGAAGTTTAATACTCATCTACATACGGGGTACAAGACCCATCCGAGTGGAGTTTAAATCTCATCTCATTGTGAAGTTTAAAACTCATCTATAAGTGGGGTACAAGACCCATCCTTGTGGAGTTTAAATCTCATCTCTTTGTGAAGTTTAAAACTCATCTACATGTGGGTACAAGACCCATCTATGTCGAGTTTAAACCTTATCACTTTGTGAAGTTTAAAACTCATCTATATGTGTGGTCCAAGACCCACCCGTGTGGACTTTAAACCTCATCTCTTTGTGAAGTCTAATACTCATCTAATTGTGGGGTACAAGACCCATCCATGAGGAATTTAATACTCATCTCACTGTGAAGTTTAATACTCATCTATATATGTGGTACAAAATTAGTGGAGTTTAAACTTCATCTCTTTGTGAAGTTTCATAATCATCAATTTATGGGGTACATGACCCATCCAACTGGAGTTTAAACCTCATCTCATTGTGAACTTTAAAACTCCTCTATATGTGGGATACAAAACCCATCTATGTAGATTTTAAACCTCGTATCTCTATGAAGTTTAATACTCATCTATATGTGATCTATATGACCAGTGGAATTTAAATTTCATCTCTTGGTGAAGCTTAATACGCATGTTTATATGGGGTACAAGACCTATCCGGGTGGAGTTTAAACCTTATGACTTTGTGAAGTTTAAAACTCTTCTATATGTGGGGTACAAGACCCATCCATGTGAAGTTTAAACCTCATATCTTTGTGAAGTTTAAAATTAATCTATATGTGGGGTATAAGACCCATCCATGTGAAGTTTAAAACTCATCTCTTTGTGAAGTTTAAAAGTCATGTATATGTGGGGTACAAAACCCATCCATGTGGAGTTTAAACCTCATCTCTTTGTGAAATTTAATACTAGTGTATATGTGGGGTACAAGACCCATCCATATGGAGTTTAAATCTCATATCTTTATGAAGTTTAATACTCATCTATATGTGGAGTACAAGACCAGTGGAGGTTAAACTTCATGTAATTTTGAAGTTTAATTCTCATCTATATATGGGGTACAAGACCCATCTGGGTGGAGTTTACACCTCATCTCTTTGTGAAGTTTAATACTAATCTATATGTGGGGTATAAGACTCATTCCTATGGAGTTTAAACCTAATGTCATTGTGAAGTTTAAAAATCATCTATATGTGTTGTACAAGACCCATCTGTGTGGAGTTTAAACCTCATCTCATTGTGAAGTTTGAAACTCATATATATGTGGGGTACAAGACCTATCCATGTGAAGTTTGAACCTCATCTCTTTTTTAAGTTTAAAACTCATCTATATGTCGGGTATAAGACCCATCCGTGTGGAGTTTAAACCTCGTCCCTTTTTGAAGTTTAATACTCATCTATATATGGGGTACAAGACTCATCTGTGTATAGATTAAATCTTATCTCTTTGTGAAGTTTAAAACTCGTCTATATATGGGGTACAAGACGCATCCATGTGGAGTTTAAACCTCATCTCTTTGTGACATTTAAAACTCATCTATATGTGGGGTACAAGACCTGTGCATGTGAAGTTTAAACGTCGTCTCTTTGTGAAGTTTAATACTCATTTATATGTGGGGCACAAGACTAGTGGAGTTTAAACTTCATCGCTTTGTGAAGTTTAACACTCATCTATATATGGGGTACAAGACCCATTTGAGTGGAGTTTAAACCTCATCTCATTGTGATGTTTAAAATTCATCTATATGTGGAGTACAAGACCCATCCATGTGGAATTTAAACCTTATCAATTTGTCAAGTTTAAAACTCATCTATATGTGGGGTACAAAACCCATTCGTGTGGTGTTTAAAACTCATATCTTTCTGACGTTTAATATTGATCTATGTGTGGGGTACAAGACCCATCTGTGTGGATTTTAAACCTTATCTCTTTTGTGAAGTTTAATACTCATCGTGCGCCTAAGAGTGAGGGTGTTTAGAAATTTTTTTGTTTTTAGAGATTTAGTGTTTGATTTTTCTGATTTAAGATAGTGTATGGAAAAGATAAATGGCAGAAAAATAAAGAACACAAAGATATTATCCTGGTTCCCCTTATCACCAAGGGTACATCCAGTCCTCTTGCACACCACAAGAGATTTTCCACTATTGTTAGAATAAGTACAAGTCCCACCCTAGGACCTTTCTTACAAACTCCTAACAATAACCCTAAGATAGCACACCACTATCTTAGTTTACAAAACTTGAAGAAAGAACACCACTTTCCTCAATTTACAACACTTGAAGAAAGTACACCACTTTCTTCAATTTACAACACTTGAATGGTTTAGCAATATGGATTTTGACTTAGATCAATATGATATAATAGGTGATGTACAATGATAACAATCCAATACAATTTCAAGTACACTAGAGAACTTTTCTCAATGATATGAAAATGTAAAATCTGTACTTGAAATATAAAAGTGAAACTTTGAATAAATCAAAACATTTTAGAAAGTTTGTTCAAAGTTTGTTCAAGGTTTTGTTGTAGGATTGATTGTTGTTTGATCTGAAGTTATGGGGTATTTATACTCCATAAACATCTCTTGAGATTCGTGGCCATTGATCCAAGAGGTTTGATGAAAGAATACAATGATTTGGAGCCATTCCAGATCTGAAAAATTGTATTGCTTCCAGTTGTATTCGAATACAGGATGTGTGTATTCGAATACACCTCTTTGTAACATTCAAAATATTCAAAAATTACACCTTGTATTCGAATACACATGTGTGTAGTCGAATACAGATTTGTGAAAATTTGCCACTGACTTACTTTGTATTCGACTACACATAGTCGTAGTCAAATACAACTTTGATATTTTTGCTTCTGACTTGCTTTGTATTCGAATACAGGATGATGTATTCGAATACACTTATGTATTTTGACAAAAATATTATTTTCAAACATTATTTATATATTTTTACTTTTTGAAAATCTTTTTGATGCATATGGTAAAATGAAAGGTTCTCATGTGTATTTGAAATATACGAATATTAGATTGCATCATGTACCTTTACATTATAAAACTTCTAGCATATTTGACCATAGTTGTCTTTGATGTTTGACTTCTTTTTGAGCTTGCAACTTGATCAATTTCCTTTGTCTTTGTCTTCATCAAAAACATGTATTTTACAAATACTTATCTTTATGTGGGTTAAAAGACTCATCCAAGTGTAGTTTAAACCTCGTCTCATAGTAAAGTTTAAAACTCATCTATATGTGAGGCACAAGATCCATCTGGGGGGACTCTAAACCTCATCTCATTATGACGTATAAAACTCATCTATATGTGGAGTATAAGACTTATCTATATGTAGTTTAAAGCTCATCTCCTTGTGAAGTTTAGAACTCGTCTATAAGTTGGGTACAAGACCCATTCGTGTGGAATTTAAACCTTATCTCTTTATGAAGTTTAATACTCATCTATATGTGGGGTACATGACCAATCCATGTAGAGTTTAAAGCTCATCGCTTTGCGAAGTTTAAAACCCGTCTATATCTGGTGTACAAGACCCATCCTATGGAATTTAAACCTCATCTCTTTGTTAACTTTAACATTCATCTAAATGTAGAGTACAAGACCCATCCATATTGAGTTTAAATATCAACTCTTTGTCAAGTTTAAAACTCGCCTATAAGGTTGGTACAAGACTCATCCGTGTGGAATTTAAACCTTATCTCTTTGTGAAGTTTAATACTCATCTATATGTGTGGTACAAGACCAGTGGTGTTTAAACTTGTTTTCTTTGTGAAGTTAATAATCATCTATATATGGGTTAGATGACCCATCTGAGTGGGGTTTAAAAGTCATATGATTGTGAAGTTTAAAACTCATCTATATGTGGGATTCAAGACCCATTCATGTGGAGTTTAAACCTCATCTCTTTGTGTTGTTTAAAACTCATCTATATGTGGAGAACAAGACCCATCCATGTGGAGTTTAAACCTCATCTCTTTGTGAAGTTTAATACTCATCTATTTGTTGAAAACAAGACCCATCCTTGTGGAGTTTAAAGCTCATTCCTTTGTGAAGTTTAAAATTCATCTATATGTGGGGTACAAGACCCATCCATGTGGTATTTAAACGTCAACTCGTTGTGAAGTATAAAACTCATCAATATGTGAGGTACAAGACTCATCCATGTGGAGTTTAAACCTCATCTCTTTGTGAAGTTTAATACGCATCTATATGTGGTGTACAAGACCCATCCATGTGGATTTTAAACCTCATCTCTTTGAGAAGTTTAAAACTCGTATGTATGTAGGGTACAAGACCCATATGTGTGGTGCTTAAACCTCATCCATTGGGGAGTTTAATACTCATCTATATGTGGGGTAAAGACCAGTGGAGTTTAAACATCTTGTCTTTCTGAAGTTTAATATTCATCTATATATAGGGTACCAGACCCATCTGGGTGGAGTTTAAACATCATCTCATTGTGAAGTTTAAAACTTATCTATATGTGGGGTACAAGGCCCATCCATATGGAGTTAATACCTCAACACATTGTAAAGTTTAAAACTCATCTATATATGGTATACAAGACCCCATCCATGTGGAAAATAAACATAATCTATTTGTGAAGTTTAAAACTCATCTATATTTGGGGTACAACACCCATCTATATGAGTTTAAAGTTCATCTCTTTATCAAGTTTAAAACTCCTCTATATGTGGGGTACAAGACCCATCCGTGTGGAATTTTAAACCTCATCTCTTTTTTAAGTTTAAAACTCATCTATATGTGGGGTACAAGACGCATCCGTGTTGAGTATAAACCTCATATTTTTGTGAAGTTTAGTACTCATCTATTTGTGTAGTACAAGACCCATCATTGTGAAGTTTAAAACTCATCTCTTTTTGAAGTTTAAAACTCGCCTATATGTGGGGTACAAGACCCATCCTTGTGGAATGTAAACCTAATCTCTTTGTGAAGTTTAATACTCATCTATATGTGGGGGACAAGACCAGTTGAGTTTGAACTATATCTCTTTGTGAAGTTTAACAGTTATCTATATATGAGGTATATGACCCATTCGGTGGATTTTAAACCTAATCTTATTGTGAAGTTAAAAATACATCTATGTGTGGGATATGAGAGCCATCCTTGTGGAGTTTAAACCTCACCTTTTTGTGAAGTTTAAAACTCATCTATTTGTAGGGTGGAAGACCCATACGTGTTGAATTTAAACCTCATATCTTTGTGAAGTTTAATACTCATATATATGTGAGGTACAAGACCAGTTGAGTTTAAACTTCATCTCTTTGTGAATTTTAATACTCATCTATATATGGGATACAAGACCCATTTGGGTGGAGTTTAAACCTCATCTCATTGTGTAGTTTAAAACCCATCTATATGTTTGGTATAAGACCTATCCATGTGGACTTTAAATCCCATCTCTTTCTAAAGTTTATAACTCATCAGTATGCGGTGTACAAGACCCATCCATGTGGAGTTTAAAGCTCATCTCTTTTTGTAGTTTAATACTCATCTAAATGTGAGGTACAAGTACATCAAGGTGAAGTTTAAATCTCATATCTTTGTGATGTTTAATAATCATCTATATGTGGGGCACAAGACAAGTGGAGTTTAAACGTCGTCTCTTTGAGAAGTTTAATACTCATCTATATATGGGATACAAGACCTATCTGTGTGGAGTTTAAATGCCATCTCATTGTGAAGTTTAAGACTCATCTATATGTGGGGTTAAGATCCATTCGTGTGGAGTTTAAACCTTATTTGTTTGTGAGGTTTAATAATCATCGATATGTGGAGTACAAGACCCATCTATGTAGAGGTTAAAACTCATCTGTCTTTGAAGTTTAAAACTCGTCTATATGTTGGGTACAAGACCCATTGGTGTGGAGTTTAAACCACATCTCTTTGTGAATTTTAAAACTCATCTATATGGAGGGTAGAAGACCCATCCGTGTGGAATTTAAACTTTGTCTCTTTATAAAGTTCAATACTCATCTATATGTGGAGTATAAGACCCATCCATCTTGTGTTTAAACTTCATCTCTTAGTGAAGTTTAAAACTCGTCTATATGTAGGGTACAAAACCCATTCGTGTGGTGCTTAAACCTCATCCTTTTGTGAAGTTTAATACTCATCTATCTATAGGGTACAAGACCAGTGGAGTTTAAACCTTATCTTACAAGGCCCATCCATTTGGAGTTTAAACCTTATCTTTTTGTGAAGTTTAAAACTCAACCATATGTGGGGTACAAGACCCATCAGTGTGGAGTTTAAACTTCATCTCTTTGTGAAGTTTAATACACATCTATATGGGGGGTACATGACCCATCCATGTGAAGTTTAAACCTCATCTCTTTGTGAAGTTTAAAACTCATCTATATGTGGGGCACAAGACCAGTGGAGTTTAAACTTTATCTCTTTCTGAAGTTTAATACTAATTAATATGTGGGGTACAAGACTCATCCGTGTGGAATTAAACCTCATCTCATTGTGAAGTTTAAAACTTATCTATATGTGGGGTACAAGACCCAACCATGTGGAGTTTAAACCTCATCTCATTGTAAAGTTTAAAACTCATCTATATGGAGCGTAAACTCATCTCCAACACATACAATCAAAATAATTCATATTTTTAACAATCATATTCGTAAAATCATTTATGATATAATACTTCATTTGAATATAATATCAACAATCATTTAAGAAAGTATAATAAAATAATCGTTTAAAGAATATATATATATATATATATATATATATATATATTTATTTATTTATTTATTTATAATATTAAATTTTTGGATCATGAAAATATTAAATATATATATATATATATATATATATTTATAATATTAAATTTCATTTGGATATATAATAAGAACAATCATTCAAGAAAATATTATAAAACAATCTTGAAAATAGTAATTCAACCAACAGTAGTAAATAAATCAATTCATCATCTATTATTATAGTTCATAAAATTCCAATTTTAATAGATTTAGGTTTTCAACAAAATATAATTTTATAAGAAAATACCATTCAAAATATCTAACTTTTTTTCCATTTCATATTCCCAAAATAAATGTACCATGAAAGTTTAAAGGATGCGATCACTCACCTCTTGAAGTGTTCTCTTATAAAAGGTTTCGTATATGTTAATCGTTATTAACCGTTATTGCAACCGCAACCTCGACTGTACTTTTGCTCCTTTTTATGTTGGCATTGTTCTATTGCGTTTTTTTATTAGTATTTTCATCTTTGTATCTATTTACATTTAAATATTTATGAGATGATTTGACTAGGTATCCTATATTTTCTCCACTAAATTTTTGGTTTAAATAAATAAAAACAAATACATATTGAATTCATTTAGGATTGTTTGTTTGGTTTTGTTTAACTCTTTAATAATAGATAATTTGATTACAGAATGTTGTTATAATAGCTTGTTTTGTTATTATCTATTTCACATAAGTTTTTAACAAACAAAACAAACTTCCTATTATTACCTTATAAGTCTTTAATAAACAAAACAACTTACTAATGTTATGTTATTTTAAGCAAATTGGTTGTTGATAGCAATTAGGTATTAATAATGATAATGATAATGATAATGATAATAATGATAATGATAATGATAATGATAATGATAATGATAATGATAATGATAATGATAATGATAATGGTAATGATAATGGTAATGATAATGATAATGATAATGATAATGATAATGATAATGATAATGATAATGATAATGATAATGATAATGATAATGATAATGATAATGATAATGATAATGATAATGATAATGATAATGACAATGACAATGACAATGACAATGATAATGATAATGATAATGATAATGACAATGACAATGATAATGATAATGATAATCATAATAATAATGATAATAATAATAATATAATAACTATAATAATAATAATCATCATAATAATTATTATAATATAATCATAATAATCTATAAATTATAATATTTCAAAGTTTGAAATTCTAATTAGTGTCCCCGAAATTTACATCAAACTGAATACAACCAAAGTGACTCAACTGGTGCAAATATAAAGAAGCTTATGTACTTGCATCAACGAGATTTGGACACTGTCACATGACTTCATTTGAATCTCAAATAGCCATATCTTGTGTATAGATCTAGGATTAAAGATTAAATTAGTTTTTAATTGGACTGACTCAAAAGCTATCATGTGTGAATTATTTGACACATATGTTTGGGATTGAGATGCATAAAAGATCTCATGAATGTTAGATAAACTTGAAGGAAGATCTCATGAATGTTGGAGTGTGAATTTTATTGTTATATATGTTAATGTGTTAATTTGTATGGCCTATATGATATCAAGTTTTTATCTCTATGTGTATGTGGTGAAACTCATAATTTTTATCATTATTTGTCTATGAATATGTGATACTCATGATATGAATGTGTGTATGTGTTCTTAATGATGTGTGAATAAGGTGATGATTTTAAAAAAAAGTGATTTTTGAATGCACATGGCATAATTCTTAGTGGGCTGTGTGGGAATATATCTATTTCATACTATATCTTCATGTCATGGCATATGCATCTTCGTGGAAATTGTCTTAGGGGCAGGTTTTTCCCCATTGGTATGAGTGATTTTCTGTGTGGAAGTTGCCTTAGTGGCAGGTTTATATCTGGATCATATAGTTTTAGGAGCATTCATCATGCATATGTTTTGAGATACAATTTACTGATTTGCTGGAATATATTTATTTGATATTATATCTTCATGTCATGGCATATGCATCTTCGTGGAAGTTGCCTTAGTGACAGGTTTTTCTCCATTGGTATGAGTGATTTTATGTGTGGAAGTTGCCTTAGTGGCAGGTTTATATTCGGATCATGTAGTTTTAGGAGGATTCATCATGCATATGTTTTGATATACAATCTACCGGTTTGAACATTTTTTTCTTTTAAATTGGAAGTTTTACGTTTATGTGTTTTGTGTTATTCTTCTGTATGTCTTGCTTTGGTTTGATGTGGATGATGGAAAAAACTGACCCTTACAACAATATTTTAGGTATTAATTAGTTCGAGGAAATTCAAGAGTAGTTAATGAGTATTGACATGTGGCGAACATAGGGTAAAAATGGGTTTTTCTTTCAAGACGATTTTGTAATAATGGAATTGTCCAATATTTTTAAGTTCTTTTAATATTTTTTCACAAACTTCTAAAGTATACTAGAATTCTAGAAATACGGAAGTGGTTCCCTTCCGTTAAGAATAATTGTCTTCACATTATTTTAATTTTGAATAAATATTTTCTTAATGATATTAAATGACGTGATTGTTGCTAATTATTCAAAAAAAAAAAAAAATAGGTTCATAAACTTTTCTAAGAAGTAAGTATTTTTTCTAGTAACGTTTCGGATTAAAAATCTGGGGCGTTACAATAAACAATTTACCCAACTCTTTTTAGAATATGGAAATGACACATGAACGAGAGTTTTTTTTTTTACTTTCATTGACCTTCTCACCCCAATCTTAGATGTGACTCTTAAGAATACATGTGTCTCTTCTTGAAATTCTAATGCGTTGTATGCATCATTTCCCTAATTAGTTGAATTCTACTAGTGGTCTCTTGCACTAAATAAGGTCCTAACAAAAGCTTATTCCTAACTTCACATTGATACATTTATGTGAGACCTACACTTTCTTCCGTAAAGAGCCTCATACAATGCAATACCTATACTAGAGTGATAATTGTTGTTATAAAATTATTCTAGTAGAGTGCCCAACTCCCACCTTCATCTAGAACACAAGCTCTTAGCATATCCTAAAGAGTTTGAATAGTTCTCTTTGATTGATCATCTATCTGTGGATGGTAAGATGTGCTAAATCTCATTCTAGTAACAAAAGCTCTCTGAAAAGCTTTCCAAAATCTAGAGATAAATCGTGGATCTCTATCTAATACTATAGAGGTGGGTATACCGTGTAACTTTACTATCTCCTTAATGTAGAACTCAACTAGTCTATCTAAACTATAGGTTGCTTTAATTGGTAGGAAATGAGTTGATTTGGTCATTTGATCAACTATCATCCAAATGGCATCAAATTCCATAGATATCATCTCCCATTTCCATTCAGGAATTTCTAAAGGTAGTAACAATCCTGAAGACTTTTGGTGCTCAATATTAACCTTTTGACATACTATACACAAACACAAAACCAATATATTTTTCACAAATCCTACATTTTAGTAAACTCCTGGGTGTATCGTGAACTTAATGTTACGAGCTTCCTCTAAAATATTATCCTTAAGACTCCCTTCCTTAGGAACAATGATCTCATCCTTAAAAAACACTAAATCGTCACCAAATAAGGTATAGTTCTC
>NC_021162.2:36257514-36258188 GCF_000331145.2 Cicer arietinum | reverse complement strand
GTCGCAGACTTTTGGAATTCGAACAGGGTGACCATGTATTTCTGAGAGTCACACCTACTACTGTTGTAGGTAGAGCCTTGAAATCGAAGAAGTTGACTCCGAAATTCATTGGACCATATCAGATTTTTGCACGAATTGGGCCGGTTGCTTATCGGATTGCATTACCTCTCATACTGTCCAATATTCATGACGTGTTCCATGTGTCACAGTTGAGGAAGTATCTCGCAGATCCATCTCACGTGATCGAATCAGACACAATCCAGCTAAAGGATAACTTGTCGTTCGAAGTACCACCCGTGAGAATTGATGACAGGAAGATTAAGCGGTTGAGGACCAAGGATGTTTCGTTGGTCAAGGTGATCTGGAACCCAATTACTGGAGATGCGACTTGGGAACTGGAGAGCAAGATGAGGGAACAACACCCAGAGTTATTTATCGATGCATAGTTTCGAGGACGAAACTAATTTTAGGGGGGGAGTAATGTAAGACCCATAATTTTAAAGTACCATTTATGTATTTTTGGTGTATTTTGGATTTTGGCTCGGAGGCTTTTAAGCCAAAGTTAATAATATTTTGGAGTTTTATAATCAAAAAGATATTTCGATGCCAATTAGAATTTCTCGTCGATAAATAAATTGAATTTAACTGCGATAAATCCTTTACGGAGAATTTAA
>NC_021162.2:36248524-36254704 GCF_000331145.2 Cicer arietinum | reverse complement strand
GTTTTCATTAAAAACCTTTACCCCAATCGATTTCCCAATCGATTGGCTCAGTGAAAATCCTCAGTTTGAGTTAGATGATTGATTACTCTTTAACCTATCCATGTCTTGACTTGTTATGTGTTAATTAGGAGATTGAGAACCTCATTTTAATTGGCAAGGTATTTTATGAATTTTTAGCATATTGAGAATCCTGTTAAGGTGCATGCTTAGTTGAAAAGTTGTTTTGAGCATTTAAAAACTTAATTGCTATGTGTTAACTGTTATTTTCTGGTTGGTGACCCTTTACAATTATTGTGGAAATCTGGGTTTCCCCCTCAGATGAGAGTCAGGACGGTCTTACCGGTTCGTACCCTACGGACGGGAATGGAGATGGGAACGCGTGACTGCAGTTACGTTAGGAGGATCTCACGGGGCGCGTGGAGATACTCAGGGTGTATAGCTTTTTGGTAGGATGATCAGATTAGGATGATGTATAGGGACTAGGTGTTAGGGGTCCTTCTTTTTGGTTGGGAGTATTTTTAGTTTGGAAAACTGTACTTTTACTAATATTATCAGTTTGACATCATCTTTTTGGATGGGTTCCATGTACCATTTGATGTTGTGTAAATGTTTTGGATTTGTAATTGGAGAAACTTTTCCGCTGCTTGTAAATTATAATGACTCAATTATTTATCCAAAGGCATTTCCTGATTTAATTCTTTGTTCGTTTTTAATTACTTTTGAAAAAAAATAAAAATATACCCTCGCTTAGAAAAACGGGGTGTTACAAAGACCTTTAGTCCCTATACAACCATCTAATCAGATCATACTACAAAAACTATACGACATGGGTGATCTCCACGCGCCCCGCAAGATCCTCCTGACACAGCTCCAGTCAGGTGTGTCCAACTATCTTCCCATCTACAGGGTACTAACCGGTGGGAAGATCCTGGTTCTCATATGAGGGCAAAGCCCATATTTCCACAATAGTTGTAAAGGGTCACCAACCGAAATTAACAATTAACACATAGCATTTAAATTTCAAATTCATAAAATGGCCTTTCAACCTAGCATGCACTTGAAAGAGTTTCCATATGTTAAATATGCATAATCAAAGTTGAAAAATTGAGTTTTAAACAAAACAGCACTATTGTATTCGAATACAACATCTCTGAATTTGAATACAAGGCTGTTTCATAAGTCAGTAGCAAAAACAATATGTCTGCATTCGAATACAACCTTTTGTATTCGACTACACACAAGTCAGTAACTAAAATAGGATGTTTGTATTCGAATACAACCTTCTGTATTTGAATACACATCAGAAAACAATAGAAAACAACAAAATTCAGCTTTTAAAAGGGTTTCGAAATCAATCAACACTTACACACAAATCCAAACAATCACACTTAGTAATTATACCACAATCACAATGACAACTTGAGTTTTGAAATGGTTTTGCAATCAATCACCCTTGCACACAAATCCAAAATATTTACACTTAACAATTATGGCACAACCACAACAACCACTTGAGTTCAAACACTCAATCATAATTTTGAATCAAACATGACTCGCGTGCCAAGCACGCTAATGCAATGCGTATATGCCAAAATGCATCAACTCGAAATTCCAAACCAAAACCCTCCTCGAATGGCCGTAAATCATAATTGTACTGCCTATCACAGGCCGAAGTACTAAATTACCGAGGTGCCACCTATCACGGATCAACACAATTTACTAAAAACATAAATCGTAAATGTACCGCCTATCACAGGCTGAAGTACTATTTACCGAGGTGCCACCTATCACGGGTCAACACGATTTACCAAAAATGTGCAGTCTATCGCAGACCTTACACGACACGACAATCCCCGCAAGGATAAGATGAACCAACAAATCACATGGTATCATCTCTTGGCCCATTCGATCACCATTATCACCATGGCCCATCCAGTCGCCATGTACAATGAAATGCATGAGCATACTCTGACTCTATCCACGACAATCATTAAATAAATGCAGATATTAAAAGATTCCCCATTTTTAATACTCATTTAACTCTAACGATTTTCACGATAATTATTAAGTAAATGCAGATATTAAAAGATTTCTCATTTTTAATATTTATTTAACTCTAACGATTTTCAAATTCCACACAGAGCATATTCAAACATTTATTTTCCACCACACACATCAAATTTAATCCACGATTTACATTAAATTCAATCAATTCAAAAACCACAAAATCCACACCAAGTTCAATCATCAATCACCACAAATTTCCACAAAACTCAAACATAACACATGCCAAACTAATTTTCACAAACCACAACTCAAACATATCAAATTTCTTTTCCATGAAAACACTCATCAATTTCACCAAAAACCCAACTCCAAACTTTCACCCATAAAAGCATTAAATTCATTTTCCCCAAATCTACACTTCAAACCCAACAAATTTATTTTCCACACAACAACAAATAAGTCCCTAAATGCAAACTAAAAGTTTGGAAGGAGCCCTTATCTTAACGATAGCTCTAACACGCGATTACGGTACCGTAATTAATTCCGGTAAAATTTCTGCTCGCGACGTTGCTTCCAAAGTTAGTTCACTAGCACCGTAGCGTGGAGATGAACAACTTTCCCTTCTATCTCTTCGCAAAACGAAGCTTAGATCTAGAAGAAAATTGAAGATTTGTATTTGTGGGTTTAGGTTTGCAAAACAGTGAAGGAGGAAGAAGAAGAAGTTCACGCGAAGACTGGGAGGAAATGATTTTCTTTCAATTTTCCTTTCTTCCTTTTTTCTTCCTTTCTATTTCTTTTCTTTTCCTTTTTCCTTTCATTTTCCCTCCAAACATATATATATATATATATATATAATAACCATAACTTAACAAATATCTCAAAATATCTAGATATTTGTTAAATTACCATTTCACCCGTAACGCATTAAATTCTTCGTAAGGGATTCACCGCAGTTAATTCAATTTATTTATCGACGAGAAATTCTAATCGGCATCAAAATATCTTTTTGATTATAAAAACTCCAAAATATTATAACTTTGGCTAAAAAGCCTCCGAGCCAAAATCCAAAATACACCAAAAATACATAAAGGGTATATATATATATATATATATTAATTATAACTTAACAAATATCTAAAAATATCTAGATATTCATTAATTACCATTTCATCCATAACCTCTCAAACTATTTGATAAAAATATCCACTCTCGTTGCAACTCAATTGACATATGCAATTTTCAGCAACCCGAGATATTTTTAACCAAATTGTCCGGTATTAAATTCTTCGTAACATAAATAAATTATTCTTCGACAAAAGATTCACCGTACTTAATCTAATTTATTTATCAATAAATAATTTTAATCGGGGCATCAAAAGATATTTTTGGGCATTAAACTCACAAAATATCAATACTAAAAATACACTAAAAAACATAAATTAGAGTTTAAAACTATGAGTCTTACACTAGACTTGTTTACCATGGTGGGGTAGTCTCAATTCCATTTAAAGCTTTGCAGCTCAGGCTTAAGTCCTTACTCAAATCTCTTCGCCTTCTACCCATCTTAAGGGTTGTCCCAAAGATAACAAGAGTATCTTGATATAGCTTCAAATTTTTGGCGACATACTCTACAACTGAAATATCGCCATGACGAATATGAATAAACTTTATTTCCTTCTGAATATGAACATTGGGGGTAATATACTTCTCTAGAAATAACTCCTTAAACATATCCCAAGTAAAAGAAACTCGTTTTGTCCGCAGACCTCCTCTAATACAAATCCACCAATGCTCAACATAAGACTTTGACATATAAACGATGACGTCCACTTTGCAAGTGTCAACACAATACATGATTCTAAAGATCTTTTCTAACTTAAACAACCACGATTGTGCTTCGACTGGATCATAACTGACCTCAGAAAGGTAGTGGATTGCTTTTTCAAAATTCAGAAAGCCTAACATATTGAGAGTCTACAACTATTATTGAATCAACATTGGGTCCTCTCAAATGAAGGAGAGTCTTTGTCTATTCTCCATGGTTGCTGCTATCAAGCAGAAAGCCTCAACAAATGTGTCATTCATACTTCACTTGTTACCCGTCATAAATATGCACACCACTAATCAAGCACTGGATTGGTTAGGCAAAATATAATAGCATACAAAATGCATGACTATAACGAGAAATCCTATAAGCCCAAGTTTTGATTTTTTTTTCTTAAAAAAATTAATAATAAAAATAAAGTAAAGTAAACCCACACCATAGTCTGATCAAGGTGTGAACTGGCTCTGATACCAAAAACGTAACGCCTAGTTGCGTGGGTATAACAACTGAGGTAATAACAGAAATTTTTTCATATTATATAAGAGAATAAGGTTCTATAATAAATAATGAATTATCCGAAAGAAATAATGTTATCAAATCTTCATATAAATCCACTAAAAAATCTATCATAATTAAAACATCCAAAATTGGGCAAATAGTATCTAATCCCAAAAAAAAGTATGATGTAGACAATATATCTACTTATTCTTAATCTACTAACCTAATCGAAGGAAATCACTCTTCTCAAGACAGGTAGGATGTAAGACCCATAATTTTAAAGTACACTTTATGTATTTTATATGTTTTGGATTTTGGCTCGAAGGCTTTTTAGCCAAAGTTATTAATATTATGGAGTTTATAGGATCAAAAATTTATTTTGACACCGTTTAGAATTACTCGTCGATAAATAAATTTAAATTAAGTGCGGTAAATCCTTTACGGAGAATTTAATGCGTTACGGGTGAAATGGTAATTTAACAAATATCTAGATATTTTGAGATATTTGTTAAGTTATATTTAATATATATATATGCTTGGAGAGAATAGAAAGAAAGGAAATTAGAAGGAAGGAAAAGGAAAAGAAAAGGTTATACTTGGAGAGAATAGAAAGAAAGGAAATTAGAAGGAAGGAAAAGGAAAAGAAAAGGTTATATAAAGGAAAGAAGGAAATAGAAAGGAAGGAAAAATAAAGAAAGGAAAAAGGAAGGAAAGAAAATTCAGAATTTCATCTTCTTCCTCCCTACGCGTGACCCCCCATTTTCCCTTCTCCTCCATTTTCGTCTTTCGTTGCTTTCTTTCTTCAAGACTAGTAACCCAAGGTTGGGTGAGTGTTAGAACAAGGATTTCGCAACTCCACTCTTCCTCTTTGATTCGAAAACGAAGAAAAACGGTATTTGAGATTCAAACACAAACCCCTCCGTTTCTTCTAGATCCAAGCTTCATTTCGCGAAGAGTTAGAAGGGAAAGTTGCTCACTACCACGCCACGGTGCTAGGGGACCAATTTGGAGGCGACGTTGCGAGCGGAGATTTTTACCGGATTTGCTCGCGGTACCAGAAACGCACGTTAGAGTTAACGCGAAGGTAAGGGCTCCTTCCAAACTTTTAGTTTGCATCTAGGGCCTTATATGTGGTTGTGTGGAAACGAATTTTGTTAGGATTGGAGTATTATTTTGGGAAAAATGAATTTACCTCACGTATGTAAGATTTTGAATAAATGAAATTTATTATGTTGATGTGTGTTCTTCGTATTTGGCATGTTCATACTTGATGTTTGTTGATTGATGTGTTTTGGTGTGAATTATGAATTGAATGTGAGAATTTGTTTGAGTTTGTTTTGTGTGGAATTTGAAAACCATTAAGTTAAATGAGTATTAAGAATGGGGAATCTCTTAATGTCTTGTTTACTTAATGTGTGTTTGTTTGTGAAAAATCGTTTAAGTTAACTGGGCGTTAAGAATGGGGAATCTCTTAATGTCTCGGTTACTTAATATTTGTTTTTGAAAATCGTTTAAGTTAACTGGGCGTTAAGAATGGGGAATCTCTTAATGTCTCGGTTACTTAATATTTGTTTTTGAAAATCGTTTAAGTTAACTGGGCGTTAAGAATGGGGAATCTCTTAATGTCTCGGTTACTTAATATTTGTTTTTGAAAATCGTTTAAGTTAACTAGGCGTTAAGAATGGGGAATCTCTTAATGTCTCGGTTACTTAATATTTTGTTTTGAAAACCGTTTAAGTTAACTGGACGTTAAGGAGGGGGAATCTCTTAATGTCTCGGTTACTTAATATTTTGTTTTGAAAATCGTTTAAGTTAACTGGGCGTTAAGAATAGGGAATCTCTTAATGTCT
>NC_021162.2:36231147-36244865 GCF_000331145.2 Cicer arietinum | reverse complement strand
TTACGTTTCTTGGTGAATTGTGTTTGTCCGTGAGAGACTGCACAGGTGTTTGTCCGTGAGAGACTACACCCTGTTAAATTGTGAATTGTTGGTTCATTTGGTATGTGTAGTAATTGTGTTATAAGTGTTATGTTTTGGAATTTGGTGATAACATGTTGGATTGCTATACCATTTTGAAACCCATGATGTTGTATTAATTGTGTTATAAATGTTAAGTGTTATGTTTTGGAATTTGGTGATAACATGTTTGCTTGCAATACTATTTCGAAACTAATGATGTTGTAGCGATTGCGTTATCAGTGCTAAGTGTTAGGATTTGAGATTATGTATGAATGTGATTGAGTTAGTTATGAATTTTTGGAAAAATGATGAGGGAAATCGATTTCCCAATCGATTGGATGAGTTGCAGGAAGTTCACTATTTTAACCTAATCGATTTGCCAATCGATTGTATAAATATATCTTTCAAAATCTTTTAAGAAATCGATTTGGAAATCGATTGGCAGAGAGGCAGGAACTCAGCAAAACTGCCAAAATCGATTTGGAAATCGATTTGGCAACACAGGGACTCATCAGAACTGACAAAATCGACTTAGAAATCGATTTGGTCATGCAGAAACTCAGCAGAACTGACCAAATCGATTTGGCAATCGATTGGCTCAGCAAAAGTCCTTATTTTGAGCTAGATAATCGATTGCTCAATTGATTTATCAATGCTTTGGTCAGTTATGTATTACTTGATGATTTGAGAACTTCATTTTGAGTTCATTGTTAATTGTCAAGCATTATATGAACTTTTAGCATATGGAAAATCCTTTTAAGGTGCATGCTTAGTTGAAAGGTTATTTTGTGCATTTAAAACTTAAATGTTATGTGTTATCTGTTAATTTCGGTTGGTGACCCTTTACAATTATTGTGGAAATCTGGGATTTTCCCTCAGATAAGAGTCGGGACGATCCTACCGGTTCGTACCCTACGGACGGGAATGGAGATGGGAACGCTTGACTGCAGCTACGTTAGGAGGATCTCACGGGGCGCGTGGAGATCACTCAGGGTGTATAGTTTTTGGTAGGATGATCAGATTAGGTTGATGTATAGGGACTAGACGTCCTACTTTTTGGGTTGGAGTATTTTTATTTGGAAAACTGTACTTATACTAATATTGTCAGTTTGACATCTTATTTGAATGGGTCCCATGTACCATTTGTTGTTGTGTAAATGCTTTGGATTTATATTTGGAGAAACTTTTCCGCTGCTTGTAAATTATAATGACTCAATTATTTATCCAAAGGCATTTTCTTGTTTATTTCTCTGTTTTAGTTTAATTTCTTTTGAAAAAAAATACACCCTCTCTTAGAAAATCGGGGTGTTACATAGGACTTCTCAACTCTCGACATCCTCGACGACCTCTGTCTCTGAAAATAACACTTTAACGATATACTAAATCCCAATAAACAATACACACAGTTTTAAAACAAGATTGTTCTCATCTGGAGCGGTAACCCGAAAAAATCGATCATTGCACCTGCCTTCTTCCAAAATTATTCTTTAGAAATATTCATGGTATAGCTAAGATTTTTCTATAATAACCAATTACTTCCAATAATTAATAAAAACGCATCAATTAAATTAACAATAACCCACATATACAATAATCAAATAAATCCAATATACATATTTATTATGAAGAAAATAATCAATTAATTCAATGATGGAGATATACTACTTCCGCAAAGTGAGTACTATCTCATCATGTGGAACACTCGCTCATCCAGTGTAGGGCACAAGACATGGATTTCTCACTTGGTCCAAAGAGCATCATATTCATACTAAAACATCATTAGCTGCACACAAAGTAGAAATGCCTTTGTATCATATTGACAACAATGATTCCTTCGTATCATAATCAATATTAGAATAATAGAAAATAGTGTTAAGTGGATTCACTTTCCATGTGAGAATAATACGAAAAGAATTTTTGAATTTTTCTCAAGAAAATCAAAGAGAAAAAGGGAACAGGAATTAAACAATGATCAACAATAGAGATAGAAAGCAAGACTAGAGATAAATATAATTAATAATGAAGATAGAGAAGAAGTTAAAACTAAAGATGAAATAAAGAAATATAAAATAGTCGAGAATTAAATTTTCGCAAAAAAAATGTAGTGGAATTTTCTTCAAGGTGGATATCAAATATGTATTGATATCATATTAAGAAATAATGAAATCCATAAATGAAAAATAGAGAGAAAAACTTAAAAATGTATTATATTGATGAAAAAAATTATTACAAAATGAGAAAAAGCTTTAAAAATAATTACATTATGTCTTTATATACACTAACCTTTCTCTAATTCACTTTTTATTTCCTTTATATATTTTAAAAAATCCTAACTTATTTTCAATAAAAAATACTAGCTATACACCTCTTGATTTCTACTTGATTTAATTACTCCTTACACCTCTCTTTATTTCTTACTGATCATAAAACTATTTTTTTTTAACATTTTCACTTTCCTCTTCCTACTTCTTGCATATTATTTATTAATCTTAATTAATTAAACAAGACTCGTCTAACTTATTCTAAAATATTGTTGTAGCTAAAACTTTCTTACTCTTACTTCATTATTCCTTATTTCACTATTCCTTAATAATTAATTGGTTACTTTTTGGGATGTTACAATCTGAATAGTATCACCTCTTAAAAGCCAAAGTCCCAAAGTTTTCTGGTTAATTTCAAGCTACTACTCCTTGCTTAATCTCTCGGCATAAACAAGTTTACATACTTAGAATTAGGGTTGTGTGGGTTTTTTTTTTTTAAATTAAATCATATCCATCTTAAAACTATTATATGAATTAAAATTTATAATTAAATCTATTTTTTATTTAAAATCGGTTATAAAATTAATTATAAATTTTATTTTTTGACAAATCCAATTTTAAAATCGATTGTTAAAATTCGATTATTTTTTAATTAATTTGTGTAATTTTAATTGATTTAAAAAGTTGACATTATGTACGGAAAACTTAATATAACTTGTTAATTTCAAGAATCTGATGTATTATGAAATTATGATAACAAAACTACGAACAAATTTGAACATATTTTTCTACTTCATGAAAATGGTGAAATTTCTATTGAAAACTCATGGTACATGAGGAATGATACAACTTAATAGGTGTAGAAATGGAGAATAAAAGGAGGCATTGTTAAGTTAGGAAGAGATTGAAATGTAGAAAAGGAAGAGGTAAATGGAAGAATGGAGTTGAGTTCAAGAATGGCTACCTGTTGTTGTCGTCGAAATTGGAGAAGAGAAGAAGCAACAAATTTTTGTTGTTGGGTTAATGACAGAAAGAAAATATCTTGCTAATTCAATTTAAATTGTTTGTCAATTACAATTTAGAGAAATGGTGTAATACCCTTAATTTTTAAATCCTAAATTAAATAATTTTAGGGTATTTTGTGTTGAATTTCTTAGGCTTTTAGCTCATTTTTTGGTATTTAGTGAGTTAAATGCCAAAAATATATTTTTGGAAATTGGATTAAAATTATTAGTCGGAGAATAATTTAATTACATTACGAAGAATTTAATACCGAACAATTTAGTTAAAAATATCTCTGGTTGCTGAAAATTTCAATCTGTCAATTGAGTTGCGACGAGAGTAGATATTTTTAACAAAACGTGGTTTGGGAAGTGATGGGTGAAATGATGTTTTTTTTAAAATATCTAGAGTTTTTAGATATTTATTTATGAAAGGAAGAAAATGAAACCTTCTCCCTCGCGAGAAAACTTTTTCTTCTTCATTCTCTGTTTCAAGAAAACCAAAACCCACAATCACAAATCTTCACTTTTCTCTTAGATCTAAGCTTCGTTTTCAGAAGTGATAGAAGGGAAAATTGCTCATCTCCACGCTACCGTGCTAGTGAGCTAACTTCGGAAGCGACGTCGCGAGCGGAGATTTTATCCGAATTAATCGTGGTACCGTAATCACGTGTTAGAGCTATCGTTAAGGTAAAGGATCCTTCCAAACTTTTAGTTTGCATTTAGGGACTTATCCGTGGTTGGGAGGAAAAGAAATTTGTTAGGGTTGAAGTGTAGATTTGGGGAAAATGAATTTAATGCTTTTATGGGTAAAATTTTAAAGTTGGGTTTTTGGTGATATTGATGAGTGTTTTGTGGAAAATGAATTTAACTCATTTATGTGCGGTTTTGAGGAAATGAAATTTGATATGTTTGAGTGGTGGGTTGTGATGATTTGTGGTTGTCGTGTTTGACGTGTTCATAGTTAATAAAAATGGGGAATCTTTTAGTATCTGCATTTACTTAATGATTGTAGTGGATAAAGTTAGAGTATTCTTATGCATTTCATTGTACGTGGCGACCGAATGGGCTATGGTGATAATGATGACCGGATGGGCCACGAGATGATTCCATGTAATTTGTTGGTTCATCTTATCCTTACGGGGATTATCGCATCGTGCTGATATGTGAGAGATTGCACTCTAGAACGTGTTGATCTGTGAGCGATTGCACTCTAGAAAATAGTGTAAGGCTTGTGATAGGCAACACTTTAGTAAATTGTGCGGGCCTGTGATGGATGGCACCTTGATAATTAGTATAAGACCTGTGATAGGCGATACAATTATGATTTACGCCCCTTCGAGAAGGGTTTTGGTTTGGAATTCCGAGTCCATGCATTTTGGCATATACGCATTGCATTAGGGTGCTTGGCACGCGAGTCATGTTTCATTCAAGATTATGATTGAGTGTTTGAACTCAAGTGGTTGTTGTGGTTGTGCCATAATTATTAAGTGTGAATGTTTTGGATTTGTGTGTAAGTGTGATTGATTGCAAAACCTTTTCGAAACTCAAGTTCTCATGGTGATTGTGCTATAATTGTTAAGTGTGATTGTTTGGATTTGTGTGTAAGTGTGATTGATTGCAAAACCTTTTCGAAACTCAAGTTCTCATGGTGATTGTGCTATAATTGTTAAGTGTGATTGTTTGGATTTGTGTGTAAGTGTGATTGATTGCAAAACCTTTTCGAAACTCAAGTTCTCATGGTGATTGTGCTATAATTGTTAAGTGTGATTGTTTGGATTTGTGTGTAAGTGTGATTGATTGCAAAACCTTTTCGAAACTCAAGTTCTCATGGTGATTGTGCTATAATTGCTAAGTGTGAATGTTTTGAATTTGTGTGTAAGTTTGATTGATTGTAAAACCTTTCTGAAACTCAAGTTGTCATGGTGATTGTGCTATAATTGTTAAGTGTGATTGTTTGGATTTGTGTGTAAGTGTTGATTGATATCGAAACCCTTTTAAAAGCTGAATTTTGCTGTTTTTCTACTATTTGCTAATATGTATTCGAATACAGAAGGTTGTATTCGAATACAAACATCTTATTTTTGAGTGAATAATAATCAAAAAAGATCCAAATCCAAAATTAAAACATGATTGGATATCCAATCGATTGGTAAATGAGTTTGATTGTAACTATATTATTTATATTCGGTTCTAGACTCCAGCCTTATAACCAAATTTTTTGTACAGTTCTACTGATAACACAATACTACCAAGTCCAAACAAGACAATGTTGGCTCAAACTCAACATATTCTTGAAAAACACTACAAATTGAAGGTGCCAGAAGATTTAAAGTATTTTCTTGACTTGGAAATTGACAGATCAAAAAAGGAAATTAACTTGTTTCAAAGGAAGTTTACCCTCCAATTGCTTGAAGATACTAGCCTTTTAGGAGAAAAACAGTAGAACCCATTGTCATTTGTCTAGAATATGATAATATGATCCATACACCTTAGTAAAACAGGGGTAATTAACAATAAATAATAATTTAAAATCATCATCATAACTGAAAACTACATTCATAAATATAGTTTACAACTTGTTTAGTAGATACATAAAATATTACATCTTGAAATAAACTATGATTGTCTGATTAACATCATAAAACAAAATATTAAATTCTAATTCAACAAGTTTGGAACTGATCTTCTGATGCTAATTTCATGTCTCATGTTCCTCCAGCTGCTACAAAAAAATAATAATTGGGGTCAGATAAAATATCTCAATGAGCTCTAAAAATAAAAGGGAAAACCAATTTTTAAAAGAGATAAAATATCTCAGTGAGCTCCCAATCTGTAACAACCTAAAACAGTTTTTTTTTAAACTTCCAACGCCCAAAATCCTCATACTAGACGAAATTAATATAACACAACACAATTTCACAAACACATCACATGCAACAGCAGTAACGAGCATAAAACGTGCTCGACAAGCATAATCACTTTAAGTCTAGTTATACACATTTAAGTAAATTTTTCCTAATATATAATTCATTCACAATATCTCAACAATAAACAATATGCATGTTTTAATTTACTAACATTTCAACGAAATCCCTATGGGTTAAATCCCTACTCATAACATTAAATCCCTACTCATAACAAAAAAAAAACCTTTAATAAAAAGAACTCACAGTTTATTATAAGGGAGAAGACGATCTTCTAGTTAAATTGGTTGTTGAGCTCCCCTTTTTCTCGAATTGCCACTTTGACTCAAGTTCTTCATTTTTGTTGGGTATTATCCCTTACTGCTTCCTTGAATCTGGTTAGAGACAAATTGAGACATGCAAGGTTTAAAAATGGTTTTGAAGAGCTGTGTCAAGCTTTTGGGTTTGACTGATTTGAAAAAAATGAAGAAAAAATTAGAGGTTGAAGATTGGGAGGATGGAGGAGTGTTTACAGCAACGAAGAAGAAACCAATGTTGTTTCTGAAAAACACGATATATTAGAGAGATATTGGAGAGGTAGAATGAAAATTACGCCATTGCCCTTCATTTGTCCAAATACTACAATAATGCCTTTTTTTTAACAAATAGACTAGTTATTGCATTTTTAAATTAACAATTTTTAACAACTAAGCCTTAGATTTAACAAAATAGATAGGTTGTTACATCATCCACCACCTAAAAAAAATTTGCCCTCAAAATTCTGAGTATTACCTATTGGAAAAGGTAAGGATACTCCCTTTGCATGTCTGTCTCTGCTTCCCACGTTGCTTCTTCTACAAAAGATCCTTCCCAAACAACCTTCACTAGGGGAATTTCTTTGTTTCTCAATGCTTTTAAGCTTTTATCTATAATTTGCACTGGCATTGGGTCATAAGTAAGGTTTGACATCAGTTGGATAGACTCATGACTCAAAATTTGGTGAGGGTTAGGAATGTATTTTTTTAACTGGGAGACATGAAAAACATTGTGTAGATCGGATAAATTGGGTGGCAAGGCTATTCTGTATGCAGAGGGACCAATCTTCTGCAATATTTGAAAGGGTCTAACAAAACGAGGGTTTAGCTTCTTGACCTTTAGCACTCTTCCAATGCCAATAGTGGGGGTAACTCTCAAAAAAACATGATCTTCCTCCTCAAACTCCAAAGGTCTTCTCCTGATATCAGCATAGCTCTTTTGCCTGCTTTGGGCTATCTTTAATTTATCCTTAATTACCTTAATCTTTTTAGTGGTCTCTTGGATAACTCCAGGACCTAAGATCCCCTTATCCCCTACTTCATACCAACATAACGGTGTCTTACATTTTCTTCCATACAAAGCCTCATAAGATGTCATGCCAATGCTAGCATGGTAATTGTTGTTGTAGGAAAACTCTACCAGAGGCAAATGCGTATCCCAGTTTCCTCCTTCCTCTAAAATGCAAGCTCTCAGCATATCCTCTAGAGTCTGAATGGTTCTTTCGGTTTGACCATCAGTCTGGGGATGGTAGGAAGTACTAAGGTGTAGTCTAGTTCCTAGAGACTTTTGAAATGCATTCCAAAACATGGAGGTAAACTTAAGGTCCCTATCAGATATGATACTAAGAGGCACCCCATGCAACCTCACTATTTCCTTAATGAATAACATGGCTAGTTTGAGGGTGTTGTAGTTTGACTTTACTGGTAAGAAATGGGCTGACTTAGTTAATTTGTCCACAATCACCCAAATGGAATCATACTCGGTTAGGGTATGTGGCAAACCTACAACAAAATCCATGAAAATTGAGTCCCATTTCCATTCAGGTATTTCCAAAGGCTGTAACAATCATGTTGGCCTCTGATGTTCTATTTTCACCTTTTGGCACGTCAGGCATTGACCCACAAAAGTAACCACATCAACCTTCATACCTGGCCACCAATAATTTTCTTAAGGTCTTGGTACATCTTGGTAGATCCAGGATGGATAGTCAGGTTACTTTTGTGAGCTTCCTCTAGTATCAGTCTCTTTGATTCTGAATCCTTAGGTACCCAAATTTTTCCCTGAAATAGGACTGTTCCATCTCGTTCCCTTGTAAATCTTTCTTGGTCCTTTCTAAGTTGCAACTCTTCATCCATCCCTTGAGATTGCCTAATTTGGTCTCTAAGGCTACTAGTTATTTCTAGTTTATTTAAAAGAATTCCCCTTGAAGGATTGTCATATTTAGGTTCAAGTCTCTAAGGTTTTCTAGCAGTGAAAGTTCTTGGATCATGAGATGAGACATATGTAGGGATTTCCTGCTCAATGCATCGGCCACTACATTGGCCTTGCCTGGGTGGTATTTTAGTTCAAATTCATAATCTTTCAAAAACTCCACCCACCTTATTTGCCTCATGTTATGTTCCCTCTGGTCGAATAGATACCTTAGGCTCTTGTGATCACTGTAAATATCAAATTGTGCTCCATACAGATAATGTCTCCATATCTTTAAGGCAAACACTATGGTAGCCAATTCTAGGTCATGAATGGTATAGTTTCCCTCATGAGGCTTTAGTTGTCTTGAAGCATAAGCCACTACTTGGTTTTTTTGCATCAATACACAACCTAAACCTTTCAGGGATGCATCACAATACACTTCAAATCTTAAGGTTGGATCTGGTATGGCCAACACAGAGGCAGTGGTTAACTTGGTCTTAAGAGTCTGAAAACTATCACAAACTTATCTAAGTATGGCCTAAAAATATATCATCTATAAATACTATCACAAACTTATCTAAGTATGGCCTAAAAATTCTATTCATGTAATCCATGAACACAGCTGGGGCATTGGTTACACCAAAAGGCATAACCAAAAATTCATAGTGCCCATACCTAGTTCTAAAGGCTGTTTTTGGTACATCATGTGATTTTATTCTGATTTGGTGGTACCCTGACCCCAATTCAATTTTGGAGAACACATTAGCTCCCCCTAATTGGTCTAAAAGGTCATCAATTATGGGCAGAGGGTATTTATTCTTGATGGTCACTTTATTCAATTTTCTATAATCTATGCATAACCTCATGTTGTCATCCTTCTTCTTTACCAAGAGCACAGGGGCTCCCCAAGGAGACACACTTGGTCTGATAAACTGCTTGGTTATAAGGTCCTCTAATTGGTTTTTCAACTCAATCAATTCTAATGGGGACATCTTGTAAGGGGCAATGGAGATTGATCCTCTTCCAGGGACCAAGTCTATTGAGAACTTTATTTCTCTTTCAGGAGGCAATGATGTCACATCTTCTGGAAAGACATCCTCAAACTCACTGACTACAGGAATATTGGACAAGTCCATTTCAGACCCTGGGTTAGAGGATAGTAATAATAGTACGCCTTGAACCTCATTGGTCAGACATTGGAAGAGTAAAGAATTGTTGGTCAAGGAAGGGTATTTGGTTTCCTCTGGTTGGGAAACTTCTGGAGGAATTATGACTTTCCTACCATGGCAAATCAAAGTTACTGAATGGTCGGATATCCAATCCATTCATAATATGATGTTCAATCCCTTAAGGGGCAAACGGACTAGGTTTATTAGAAAAACTCTATCATACAAGGTGATTGGACACTGGTGACATACTAAGGAGGTCTCTATTGAATTCTTAGATGCAATGCTTACGACTAAGGGATAAGGCATTTCAAATACAGGGATATTATGTTGCAAAACAAAATCAGAAGAGATGAAAGAATGGGATGCGCCAATGTCAAACATGACAATTAAAGGGATTTCACTTATGAATCTAGTGCCAGTTATTAGATTATGATTCATACTTTTCTTTGCACTGAGAGAAAAGACCCTTCCAGTGTTCGACTTGTTTGGGTTGGACTCTGCTTGTTTTTGGCGTATTGGGTAAAAGGGAGCCATATGACCAAGCTATTTGCAGTAGTAGCAGACTTGTTTTCCAACCAAGCACTATCCCCCATGATCTATGCCACACTTAAGACACTTCTTTGCTCTTGGGGAACTGGAGGTATGTACTTGTTTTCCCTTCCCTTGGGTAGTCTTCACCTTCAATTGTTGACCAAATTTTCCAAATTCTTTCTTTTGTTGTCACTTAGCATGCCTCTCCTCTTGTACCTTCTTTAAATTTTCTTCAACAATGTAGCTCTTGTGTACAAGAGTAGAATAGTTAGTAAGCTCCATATGGCCTATGTTCCCTCTGATTTCAAGCCTCAATCCCCATTCAAACTGGTTTATCTTCCATTCTTCTGTGGGTGCATATTGGGCATGTGGGGAAAATCTGGCCAATTCTTCAAACTTAGCAACATACTCTGCAATAGACATGTCTCCTTGTTGCAGGTGCACAAACTCCAACTCCTTTTGTCTTATGGAACTTTTTGGATAATACTTATCTAAAAAGGCCACCTCAAAGTGTTCCCAAATCATATGGGTTCCTTGGGTTTGAAGATATGTCTTTGCACTCCTCCACCAATACTCTGCCCCACCTTTTAGTAGATGGGCAGCAAATGCCACTTTTTGTTCTTCAGTAAAAGGCACTACTTCAAATGCCTTTTTAATCTCATCCAGCCAAGCTTGGGCCTCTGATGGATTGTGGCAGCCCTGGAATGATGGAGGCTGCAACTTAAGAAAATCATCAAACACCCTATTGGCAATTGGAGCGCTATCTCTTTCCATTGCCATTTGTTGTACCAGATTATGGGTAGCCGTTGCTTGCATTTGAATAGCTTCCATAACCTTTTCCCATGGTTCAGCAGTGGGTGGTGGAGTCATACTATCTTCAGGGGCAAGATTCCTCCTAGATCCTTCAGCCATAATTCTGCATACCATACACAAATACTAAGTTGATCAGACTTAATATTAGGTGAAATGATAATTAGAATGTATAGTAAAATAAAGATATTCAAATTTCTAACACATAATCCATAGTCCAAATGAATCGACATGGCTCTGATACCAAAATGTAGAACCCATTATCATTTGTCTAGAATATGATAATATGATCCATACACATTAGTAAAACAGAGGTAGTTAACAATAAATAATAATTTAGAATCACCATCATAACTGAAAACTACATTCATAAATATAGTTTACAACTTGTTTAGTAGATTCATAAAATATTACATCTTGAAATAAACTACGATTGTCTGATTAACATCATAAAACAAAATATTAAATTCTAATTCAACGAGTTTGGAACTGATCTTTTGATGCTATTTTCATGTCTCATGTTCCTCCAGCTGCTAAAAAAAATAATAATTGGGGAGAGATAAAATATCTCAGTGAGCTCTAAAAATAAAAGGAAAAAACAATCTCAAAGAGTTACTTTCATAAAAGTGTATAAAACGTGAAAAATAATTATACATCTCATGATAAAAATATTATTATTATTATTATTATTATTATTATTATTATTATTATTATTATTATTATTATTATTATTATTATTATTATTATTATTATTATTATTATTATTATATATGTATGACCTCAAATCATTTCCTTTGGAATAAGGAAAAGTCGCTCAATATCTTAATGTGGGTCACTAAGATAATTGAGTCCTGATTGGTAAAGGTGGTCTGGCCAAACCCCAATCAGCGTCCTGATTGTTCTCATTTACTTGTTATTCCATGCCTGGAATAACCTAAATGTCCCACCGTGAATAAGGCCATGCATGATTTAATGATATTGTACAAAACTTGAAATATTTTGTATAAACTGCACTTATTATGTCATATACAAAATGCATCATTCATCCACAACAATTATAAATAGCTTAAGCGATATACTAAACTCATAATAATTCTAATCTTAAGTCCGTAATTCAAAATGTAAATTCATAGTCAAAAAATAGAAACAATATTGGAGTCATGAGAAATCATTTGGATGCAGTTTTAAAAACACCTATATGCAAAATTCCATTTAATCACACTCTAATTCTCCCAATCTATAATAACCTAAAACAGTTTTTTTAAAAACTTCCACCGCCCAAAATCCTCATACTAGACGAAATTAATATAACACAACACAATTTCACAAACACATCACAAGCAACAGCAGTAACGAGCATAAATTGTGCTGGAAAAGCATAATCACTTTAAGTCTAGTTATACACATTTAAGTAAATTTTTTCTAATATATAATTCATTCACAATATCTCAACAATAAACAATATGCATGTTTTAATTTACTGGCATTTCAACGAAATCCTTATGGGTTAAACCTATGTGAGTTGTTTTCTTCCATTTCTATTTTCTTCTAAACAACTTCACCTCAAAACATTAAATCCCTACTCATAACAAACAAAAAAACCTTTAATATAAAGAACTCACAGTTTATTATAAGGGAGAAGACGATCTTCTGGTTAAATTGGTTGTTGAGCACCCCTTTTTTCTCGTATTGCCACTTTGACTCAAGTTCTTCATTTTTGTTGGGTATTAACCCTTAATGCTTCCTTGAATCTGGTTAGAGACAAATTGAGACATGCAAGGTTTAAAAATGTTTTTGAAGAGCTTTGTCAAGCTTTTGGGTGTGACTGATTTGAAAAAAATGAAGAAAAAATGAGAGGTTGAAGATTGGGAGGATGGAGGAGTGTTTACGGCAACGAAGAAGAAACCCAATGTTGTAACACTCCAATTTCTCATTACCTTATTTGGAATAGTATAATGATACAATACTAATTTTTTTATGAGTGTTAATATGTGTTCTAATTCTTAGGTGTGTCTGTGTGTTTGCTTTAGTAGTTGATTTAAATTATTAATATTAACCATATTTAACTTACAAAAAAATAAATAAAATAAAATAAATAAATATGTATATAGATATAAATAAAATAAAAACAAGAGTTAGCTCTAATAGAATGGAATAATAATAATAATAATAATAATAATAATAATAATAATAATAATAATAATAATAATAATAATAATAATAATAATAATAATAATTATTATTATAATAACAATAACCTAGGCTATTATGAAGTATATATATATGTAGCCTTCCAACCAAGCCGCATTCCAATCAGGTTTGGAGCATAAGGGAGCCGCCTTTCCAATTCCATCTAATTCCAATTTCCATTTCTAATTCTAACTTCCATTTCCAATTTCCAATTTCCAATTCCAATTCCAACTCTAATACCAAACCACGTAAGGTATGTTATTCCTTCTCTCCTTGCAAATTCGGCCAGGCAATAATTATTATAATAACAATATATATATCCTTGCAAATTCAGACAAAAAAAAAAGGGATTCATAAAATAATTTAGGCCAGAAATTATCTATTCAAGGAGGATCTCGTTTTAAATGTTTCAAAAGGAAATGATAGATTTTAGGAAATATTGTGGTTGATTCCTAATTTTACGAATTTTATGTAGTCAGATGTTTGGGGCATTTCCTTCCCTTCCTTTCATAAAATATTTTCATATTTCATGTTGTCGTTCTTACTCTTACGCCTTTTGTA
>NC_021162.2:36217005-36228457 GCF_000331145.2 Cicer arietinum | reverse complement strand
GTACCATTGGAGAGGCGGAAGTCATCATGTCCTGAAGACTCTATTTATACGCATTGTATTGATGTTATTTTGAGTATTTTTATTTTGGGAATTCCCGCTCTGATAGTGACATCGGGTGGGGACTATATTTGCACTACGTTTGAAACATAAGTATGTGCACTTCAAAAAGGATTATGTTGTTGATATTATGATTTCGATGTCATTATGTTTGGTGAAAATTTTGGATTTTATGTGACATGTTTATGATTACGTGATACTCTTTATGTAAAAAAAAAAAATTATTTGGGGTTTAGGGTGTCACATTAGTGGTATCATAGCCTGGTTGTCCAATCAGACCGTAAATGTGTTATGTGTTTGCTATGTTTCCTTGTGTACTCTGTTATGTATTTTGTAGTTATGGTCATTATTGTGTTAGTATTGTAGAGCTAAGTTCGTTCCTCACTTCCCCAAATGTCTCACTATGTTCGATTGGCTTATCTGATTGATGTAGGTAGTGATGGCTGGTGGAAGGAATGATGTTGCGATTGCTAAGGCTCTAGAGTCCCTGGCAGGAGTTACAGTGCAGGCTTTCCAAGCTTTGGCTGAATCTCAAGCTACTACACAAGCCTCTGCGCAAGCTGCTACTCAAGCTGCACAAATTGCTGCTCAAGCTACTAGCTACAGTGGTGGCCAAGGGAATATGCAAATAAATGAATTCATGGTGATGGATCGATTCCACAAGGCTAATCCTCCATCGTTTGAAGGTCACTATAATCCTGATGGAGCTCAAAAGTGGTTACAAGAAGTTGAAAAGATTTTCAGAGGAGTGGCATGTCCCGAAGGTCAGAAAGTGCATCTTGGTACCTTTATGTTGACGGAAGAAGCTGAACATTGGTGGGATAATGCACGCCAACGTTTAGAGAATGCAGGGACTGCAATTACTTGGGCTATATTCAAGAACATGTTTCTAATTAAGTATTTCCCTGAAGATATCCGTAATAGAAAGGAGATGGAATTTGTTAAATTGGAACAGGGGAATATGACAGTAGCGGAGTATGCCGCTAAGTTCGAGGAATTATCCAGGTACTATCCACTCTATGTTGGAGAAGCAGGAGAAAAGTCTAAGTGCATCAAGTTTGAAATGGGACTTAGGCCAGAGATCAAGAAACAGGTTGGAATGCAAGAGATCCGCGACTTTCCTACCCTAGTGAATAAGAGTAGGATTTATGATGAGGATAGCCGTGCTGAAAAGGCACATTATCGAAACACTGGAATCATGAAGGACAAGAGGCCTATGCATCATAATAGAGGAAAACCTTACTTTTATTTATTTATTTTATTTATTTATTTACTTATTTATTTGTGTATTTATTAATTATTTTATTATTTATTTATTCATTACTGATTTATTTATTTATTATTTATTTTATTACTTATTTATTCACTTACCTATTTAATTATTTATTATTTATTTTATTATTTAGTTATTTATTCAGTTACGTATTTATTTATTTATTTATTTTATTTATTTATTTACTTATTTATTTGTGTATTTATTAATTATTTTATTATTTATTTATTCATTACTGATTTATTTATTTATTATTTATTTTATTACTTATTTATTCACTTACCTATTTAATTATTTATTATTTATTTTATTATTTAGTTATTTATTCAGTTACGTATTTATTTATTTATTTATTTTATTTATTTATTTACTTATTTATTTGTGTATTTATTAATTATTTTATTATTTATTTATTCATTACTGATTTATTTATTTATTATTTATTTTATTACTTATTTATTCACTTACCTATTTAATTATTTATTATTTATTTTATTATTTAGTTATTTATTCAGTTACGTATTTATTTATTTATTTATTTTATTTATTTATTTACTTATTTATTTGTGTATTTATTAATTATTTTATTATTTATTTATTCATTACTGATTTATTTATTTATTATTTATTTTATTACTTATTTATTCACTTACCTATTTAATTATTTATTATTTATTTTATTATTTAGTTATTTATTCAGTTACGTATTTATTTATTTATTTATTTTATTTATTTATTTACTTATTTATTTGTGTATTTATTAATTATTTTATTATTTATTTATTCATTACTGATTTATTTATTTATTATTTATTTTATTACTTATTTATTCACTTACCTATTTAATTATTTATTATTTATTTTATTATTTAGTTATTTATTCAGTTACGTATTTATTTATTTATTTATTTTATTTATTTATTTACTTATTTATTTGTGTATTTATTAATTATTTTATTATTTATTTATTCATTACTGATTTATTTATTTATTATTTATTTTATTACTTATTTATTCACTTACCTATTTAATTATTTATTATTTATTTTATTATTTAGTTATTTATTCAGTTACGTATTTATTTATTTATTTATTTTATTTATTTATTTACTTATTTATTTGTGTATTTATTAATTATTTTATTATTTATTTATTCATTACTGATTTATTTATTTATTATTTATTTTATTACTTATTTATTCACTTACCTATTTAATTATTTATTATTTATTTTATTATTTAGTTATTTATTCAGTTACGTATTTATTTATTTATTTATTTTATTTATTTATTTACTTATTTATTTGTGTATTTATTAATTATTTTATTATTTATTTATTCATTACTGATTTATTTATTTATTATTTATTTTATTACTTATTTATTCACTTACCTATTTAATTATTTATTATTTATTTTATTATTTAGTTATTTATTCAGTTACGTATTTATTTATTTATTTATTTTATTTATTTATTTACTTATTTATTTGTGTATTTATTAATTATTTTATTATTTATTTATTCATTACTGATTTATTTATTTATTATTTATTTTATTACTTATTTATTCACTTACCTATTTAATTATTTATTATTTATTTTATTATTTAGTTATTTATTCAGTTACGTATTTATTTATTTATTTATTTTATTTATTTATTTACTTATTTATTTGTGTATTTATTAATTATTTTATTATTTATTTATTCATTACTGATTTATTTATTTATTATTTATTTTATTACTTATTTATTCACTTACCTATTTAATTATTTATTATTTATTTTATTATTTAGTTATTTATTCAGTTACGTATTTATTTATTTATTTATTTTATTTATTTATTTACTTATTTATTTGTGTATTTATTAATTATTTTATTATTTATTTATTCATTACTGATTTATTTATTTATTATTTATTTTATTACTTATTTATTCACTTACCTATTTAATTATTTATTATTTATTTTATTATTTAGTTATTTATTCAGTTACGTATTTATTTATTTATTTATTTTATTTATTTATTTACTTATTTATTTGTGTATTTATTAATTATTTTATTATTTATTTATTCATTACTGATTTATTTATTTATTATTTATTTTATTACTTATTTATTCACTTACCTATTTAATTATTTATTATTTATTTTATTATTTAGTTATTTATTCAGTTACGTATTTATTTATTTATTTATTTTATTTATTTATTTACTTATTTATTTGTGTATTTATTAATTATTTTATTATTTATTTATTCATTACTGATTTATTTATTTATTATTTATTTTATTACTTATTTATTCACTTACCTATTTAATTATTTATTATTTATTTTATTATTTAGTTATTTATTCAGTTACGTATTTATTTATTTATTTATTTTATTTATTTATTTACTTATTTATTTGTGTATTTATTAATTATTTTATTATTTATTTATTCATTACTGATTTATTTATTTATTATTTATTTTATTACTTATTTATTCACTTACCTATTTAATTATTTATTATTTATTTTATTATTTAGTTATTTATTCAGTTACGTATTTATTTATTTATTTATTTTATTTATTTATTTACTTATTTATTTGTGTATTTATTAATTATTTTATTATTTATTTATTCATTACTGATTTATTTATTTATTATTTATTTTATTACTTATTTATTCACTTACCTATTTAATTATTTATTATTTATTTTATTATTTAGTTATTTATTCAGTTACGTATTTATTTATTTATTTATTTTATTTATTTATTTACTTATTTATTTGTGTATTTATTAATTATTTTATTATTTATTTATTCATTACTGATTTATTTATTTATTATTTATTTTATTACTTATTTATTCACTTACCTATTTAATTATTTATTATTTATTTTATTATTTAGTTATTTATTCAGTTACGTATTTATTTATTTATTTATTTTATTTATTTATTTACTTATTTATTTGTGTATTTATTAATTATTTTATTATTTATTTATTCATTACTGATTTATTTATTTATTATTTATTTTATTACTTATTTATTCACTTACCTATTTAATTATTTATTATTTATTTTATTATTTAGTTATTTATTCAGTTACGTATTTATTTATTTATTTATTTTATTTATTTATTTACTTATTTATTTGTGTATTTATTAATTATTTTATTATTTATTTATTCATTACTGATTTATTTATTTATTATTTATTTTATTACTTATTTATTCACTTACCTATTTAATTATTTATTATTTATTTTATTATTTAGTTATTTATTCAGTTACGTATTTATTTATTTATTTATTTTATTTATTTATTTACTTATTTATTTGTGTATTTATTAATTATTTTATTATTTATTTATTCATTACTGATTTATTTATTTATTATTTATTTTATTACTTATTTATTCACTTACCTATTTAATTATTTATTATTTATTTTATTATTTAGTTATTTATTCAGTTACGTATTTATTTATTTATTTATTTTATTTATTTATTTACTTATTTATTTGTGTATTTATTAATTATTTTATTATTTATTTATTCATTACTGATTTATTTATTTATTATTTATTTTATTACTTATTTATTCACTTACCTATTTAATTATTTATTATTTATTTTATTATTTAGTTATTTATTCAGTTACGTATTTATTTATTTATTTATTTTATTTATTTATTTACTTATTTATTTGTGTATTTATTAATTATTTTATTATTTATTTATTCATTACTGATTTATTTATTTATTATTTATTTTATTACTTATTTATTCACTTACCTATTTAATTATTTATTATTTATTTTATTATTTAGTTATTTATTCAGTTACGTATTTATTTATTTATTTATTTTATTTATTTATTTACTTATTTATTTGTGTATTTATTAATTATTTTATTATTTATTTATTCATTACTGATTTATTTATTTATTATTTATTTTATTACTTATTTATTCACTTACCTATTTAATTATTTATTATTTATTTTATTATTTAGTTATTTATTCAGTTACGTATTTATTTATTTATTTATTTTATTTATTTATTTACTTATTTATTTGTGTATTTATTAATTATTTTATTATTTATTTATTCATTACTGATTTATTTATTTATTATTTATTTTATTACTTATTTATTCACTTACCTATTTAATTATTTATTATTTATTTTATTATTTAGTTATTTATTCAGTTACGTATTTATTTATTTATTTATTTTATTTATTTATTTACTTATTTATTTGTGTATTTATTAATTATTTTATTATTTATTTATTCATTACTGATTTATTTATTTATTATTTATTTTATTACTTATTTATTCACTTACCTATTTAATTATTTATTATTTATTTTATTATTTAGTTATTTATTCAGTTACGTATTTATTTATTTATTTATTTTATTTATTTATTTACTTATTTATTTGTGTATTTATTAATTATTTTATTATTTATTTATTCATTACTGATTTATTTATTTATTATTTATTTTATTACTTATTTATTCACTTACCTATTTAATTATTTATTATTTATTTTATTATTTAGTTATTTATTCAGTTACGTATTTATTTATTTATTTATTTATTTTATTTATTTATTTACTTATTTATTTGTGTATTTATTAATTATTTTATTATTTATTTATTCATTACTGATTTATTTATTTATTATTTATTTTATTACTTATTTATTCACTTACCTATTTAATTATTTATTATTTATTTTATTATTTAGTTATTTATTCAGTTACGTATTTATTTATTTATTTTATTTATTTATTTACTTATTTATTTGCGTATTTATTAATTATTTTATTATTTATTTATTCATTACTGATTTATTTATTTATTATTTATTTTATTACTTATTTATTCACTTACCTATTTAATTATTTATTATTTATTTTATTATTTAGTTATTTATTCAGTTACGTATTTATTTATTTATTTTATTTATTATTTATTTATTCATTATTTATTTTATTATTTACTTATTTATTTGTGTATTTATTAATTATTTTATTATTTATTTATTCATTACTGATTTATTTATTTATCTATTTATTTATTCATTTACTTATTTATTTAATTGTTTACTTATTTTATTATTTATTTACTCATCTACTTATTTACTTATTTATTATTTATTTTATTATTTAATTATCTATTTATTTATTTATTCATTTTTTATTTTATTATCTATTTATTCATTTACTTATTTATTTATTATTCAATTATTTATTCAGTTACATATTTAATTATTTATTTATTATATATTCATTTATTTATTTACTTATTAACATATTTACTTATTTATTTCTTTATTTACTTATCCAATTATTATTTCTTTATTCATTTACTTATTTATTTATTTTATTATTCATTCATTTACTTATTCGTTTATTTATTATTTATTTTATTTATTCATTTACTTATTTATTTATTTATTATTTATTCATTCTTTATTTATTCGTTATTAATTTATTATGTATTTTATTAATTAATTATTCATTTATGTATAGTAAGTAATTCATTTGTATTTTGTGGTTGTGTGGTTATAATTCCCTCGCGGACTATTAGAGACGACGACCGATAAAGAAACGACTCGTTAGCAGATCAGACTCATTGGACGGAATCTTCAGCTGAGGTAATGGGTGGGATGAGGTTCGATCTTATGAGTATAAAATAACGTGAGATGAACGGGAATGCTGAAATTCCCAAATGTTCATTCGGGGCTTACTACGTACAGTTGAGCCCTATTGAGTAATAATAATTAATTAATAAGATGTGGATGGTAATAGTGAGGACTAAAATATAATTTAGCAACTTGTAGAATTGTCGTGAATTTATTTATATTAAGATTGCATGTTGTCTGATTTTATGAAATCTTCTGTTGATTGTTAATGTATGAATGATTTGAACTTGAATGTTTTGTTACTTGATTGAATTTATGATATTACTAGAATGTATCGCCGAATGAATTCCTTATTATGTGATTGATGAAATTGGATTGTGTATTGTGAGTACTGTAAACCAAATATTGTGATTTTATTGTGATTAACTGATAAAGATATATGATGATGAATATCGTGAAGTCAAACTGAAACTTAGTGAGTAGTGATGATCGAGTAAGTCTGAGATATGTGTTGTAGATTTGGAGTTAGGATTGTTTTGTCATCATATAGGGAGAGTCTGACAAACCTAGTGATTCGGGGAAGTACAACTGAATGAGCCTGATCGTGGAGGGCTACAGTCGAACTGTAAGGTAAGACTGATAGACCTTGGGGGTACACCTAGTGGGGAATTCCTAAGTGGATTAGTGGGTTATTCCCTAAGGCCGGGAACTACCGTGCAACACAAGAGTACCCCGACTGTCGCGTATATGTGTCTCGGGTTGAGTTGAGGGGATCTATGAGGACTTGGCCATTCATGAATTGTCCGTCCACTCTTGTAGTGGCATAGTATCAGGCCTCCTAACCAAGTACTTCAGAGTAGAATGGTACCAAATGATGAAGTATAGAGTATAGGACATGCATAGCATTTCGTTATTTTGATTGTCTTATTACGAATGAATTTGATAACTCATTGATATTATACACTTGATTGTTTTGAGATTGTGATAATTTGATTGTTTGCGTGTTCTCCTCGTGTATTTTATACTGTTACATAATTTCGATACTCACCCCTCGTTGTTTGTGTTTGGCGTTTGCGATGGACGCAGACGAGTTGTAAGTTGCAGGTGATGACTAGTACCATTGGAGAGGCGGAAGTCATCATGTCCTGAAGACTCTATTTTACGCATTGTATTGATGTTAATTTGAGTATTTTTTTTTTGGGAATTCCCGCTCTGATAGTGACATCGGGTGGGGACTATATTTGCACTACATTTGAAACATAAGTATGTGTACTTCAAAAAGGATTATGTTGTTGATATTATGATTTCGATGTCATTATGTTTGGTGAAAATTTTGGATTTTATGTGACATGTTTATGATTACGTGATACTCTTTATATCAAAAAAAATAAAAAAATTTATTTGGGGTTCAGGGTGTCACAAATGTTGTTTCTGAAAAACACGATATATTAGAGAGAGATTGGAGAGGTAGAATAAAAATTACGCCATTGCCCTTCATTTGTCCAAATATTTCAATAATGCCTCTTTTTTTTTAAACAAATAGACTAGTTATTTTATTTTTAAATTAACAATTTTTAACAATTAACCCCTAGATTTAACAAAATAGAAAGGTTGTTACAGAAACCCATGTCTATTCCAATGAACCAAATCTGGTCTTTAACAAAGAAAGTGCAAAATTGTTGGAATATCCATCTATGTATAGAAGATTGATAGGGAGACCCATGTACCTTACCACGAGTCAAGATATGAGTAAACCTTGCAAGAACCATCGTAAAAAGTTGTGTACCACATTCTTCGGTATCTCAAATCATCACGAGGACTGGGGCTGTTATCTTCTTCAAAACCATCACTGGAAGTTTCAGTTTATGTGGATGCAAATTGGAGAAGCTGCAAGTTCACAAGGAAATCCACAACCGGGTGTTGCATCTTCTTAGGAGAGTCATTAATTTAATGGAGATCTAAGAAGCAAAATACAGTGGCAAGGTCATCAGCAGAGTTAGAATACAGGTCCATGGCAAGCTTAATTGCAGAACTATTTTTGGTCAAGCAACTGCTTCAGTCTTGTGAACTTGTTATTGACAATACCATGGTTTATAGTGATAGCTTTCCAGCCATACAGCTAGCATCACTACGTGAAAAATGTCATTTTATAGCGCGCCTTTTAAAGCGCTTACTAATACAAGCGATGTTGTAAATATGTTTTAAAAGTAACGGAGCATATAACAGCGCTTTTATGACAATCGTTGTGGAAAAAGTGCTGTTGTAGGGTCATATAGCATTTGTGCATAATGTTTACAAGGCTTTTATAGTGCTTTTACACAAGCGTTGTAAAATGAAGCGCCCTCACATAATGTTTTACAACGCTTTTTTCACAAGCGTTGTAAAATACATGCGCTTTCAAATAATTAAATGACCTATTACAGCGCTTTTTTTACAAGCGCTATAAAAGACACGCACTTTCAAATAATTAAATGACCTATTAGAGCGCTTTTGTAACAAGCGTTGTAAAAGCCTTGCGCTTTCACATAATTAAAGGATCTATTAGAGCGCTTTTTTTACAAGCACTGTAAAATTATTAATTTTAAATAAAAATCATTTATTTTAAATAAATAAAAACAAATTTAAAACAAATTTACGAACCCTCATCACCTCTACTCTGGGAACCCTCCTCTCCTCTACGTACTGTGCGGCCATCTACTGCTCCTCCTTTAAAAAAAATTGGATACGTTGTCTCAGGCACTGTATTTATTAATTTGTTGTTGTCAAAAAATCTTTTGTTGATTTGTTATGTTTTGAAATTGTTAGATTGTCATATAATATGGACCGGAAATGGATATCTGTCAATCGATTATCAAAAGAGTATCAAAATTGAGTGAAGGAGTTTGTTGAGTTTGCAGTGAAGAATACAAAAGATCCAAGTAGAGTCGTTTGTCCTTGTTTAAAATGTTATTTTGGAAAACGCGTTAGATAAGATGAATTGGAAGGACATTTAGTATGGAATGGAATTGATCAAAGCTATACATGTTGGATAAGACATGGTGAGAAAAAAAAAGGAAACATTAATTTTGAGAATGGTTTGACATATGCTTCAACTGACTTCGATACAGATACATATGAGCCGGACCCATTTGAGGAGATTGCAAAAGCAATTGAAGAAGATCTTTGGGATTGTCCTAAAATGTTTGAGAGTTTGTTGAGTGATGCAGAGAAACCATTATATAATGGTTGTACTAAATTGACAAGACTGTCGGCGATATTAAAGTGGTACAACTTAAAAGTGAGTAATGGATGGTCTGATAAAAGCTTCACATATTCCCAGTCGAATCTACGAGGCTAAACGAATTTTGTGCTCTATTGACATGAGTTACGAAAGGATTCATGCATGTCCTAACGATTGCATTTTATTTCGAAACGAATATGAATTACTAAAGGCGTGTCCGAAATGCAATGTCTCTCGATATCAGAAGAAAGAATCTACTCCAACAAAAGTCGTGTGGAATCTTCCTATAATACCAAGATTTAGGCATGTAAGACCCTTAATTTTAAATTCTAATTTATGTATTTTGGGGAATTTTGTGTTGAATTTCTGAGGCTTTTTAGCCAATTTTATGGCATTTTGTGAGTTAAATGCCAAAAATATCTTTTTGGAGACCCGATTAAAATTATTCGCCAATGAATAATTTTATTTAATTATGGTAAATCTTTTGTCGAAAAAAAAAAATCTGAGATGCAGCCTTTTTCAGAAAATTTCAGCTGCCCATTGAATTACGACGAGAGTAGATATTTTTCTAAAAAAGTGGTTTGTGATGTGATGTGAGGTGACAGACGTAATAATGATTTTTATAAAAATATCTAAATATTTGTACATATCTAGATATTTGTTTAAATATTTATTATTATTATTATTATTATTATAATATATTATTATTATTTTAATATATATTTTATATATATATAGAACCAAGAGAAATAGGAACGTGGCCCTGCTCCTTGGCTTCTCCTTTCTTCTTTTCCTTTCTGTTTCAAAAAAAAAGTGTATGTTGGTGGGTTTGAAAACAAAAACACAAAACACAAATCATCATTTTTCTCCTAGATCTAAGTTTCGTTTCGAGAAGTGACAGAAGAGAAAGTTGTTCATTGCCACGCTGCAGTGCTAGTGAGCTAGTTTTCGATGCGGCATCACGAAATTAAATTTTACCAGAATTAATTACGGTACCGTAATCGCGTGTTAGAGCTATCGTTAAGGTAAGGGCTCCTTCCAAACTTTTAGTTTGCATTTAGGACATTATATGTGATTTTGTGGAAAATAAATTTGATGTAGTTTAGTAGAATTTAAATTTGAGGTGTGGTTTGTGGTGATTCAAGTTTGGTGTGATTTATATGTTCATAATTATTATTATGAATTTTTGAGATGTGATTTATTTGTGGATTTTGTAGAAAATGAATTGATGAAATTTGGT
>NC_021162.2:36213293-36216935 GCF_000331145.2 Cicer arietinum | reverse complement strand
ATTGAATTGATTGAATTTGGTGTGAATTGGAGGTAATTAAATTTGATGTGTTTGAGTTACGTAATGAGTTATTTTCAAATAAATGAGTTTGAACTGAAGTTGAAATTTTAAGAAAAATTTAGAGTTGTTAAAGTTGCGAAAAAGTTCAAATTTTAACTAAGTTAAAGTGTTTGAGCAAAGAGACAAATTGAAATTAAAAATGGTTAGAGTTTAAAATGTTACTCTTTTAATTACTCTTTGATTGATTTTAAAAAGAAAAAAAAAAAGTTTATAGTATTTTCTTAACTCAAATATTTCGGTGCTTTAATATTCGAGTATGTGAATGTTAAATTTGGACAATATTTGTTTTAAGTAAATAATATAGATTATTTGATTTTAAAAGTTTGGTGTGTGAGAAAAATTTAATCTTAGGAATTTTGTTGTGTGTGGATTAGTTTTATTGTGAAAAAATTGTTATAAATATTCATGTTTATGTAGTTAGCTCCTTGAGTCTCGAAAAGAAATCGAGACCATTGGCAACAAGTTAGCGGTGGGGAGAACTCTGATATATTAATGTTGTTGTGGTGATTTATGGTTGAAAATTTTGGAGATTGAATATCGGTGATTAATGTTTGGTGAAATTAATGTGTTCATAATTAATATTATGAATTTTTTTTAGAAGAAGTTTATGTGTGGATTGGTGGAAAATGAATTTAATTCAATTTATGTGTAGATTGGATTTGGAGATGTGATTTATGTGTGTTTGTGGAAATTAAAATTAGTGTGAATAATTATGTTTGAGTATGCTCTGTGTTGTATCTGAAAAATCATTAGTGTTAAATGAGTATTAAAAATGGGGAATCTTTTTAATAGTTGCATTTACTTAATGATTGTGGTGAAAATAGTCAGAGTATGCTCATGCATTTCATAGTACATGGTGACCGCGATGGGGCCATGGTGATAGTGGTGACCGTGATGGGCCACGGGATGATGCCATGTGAATTGTTGGTTCATCTTATCCTTGCGGGGATTGTCGCGTCGTGCTGATCTGTGAGAGATTGCACTCTAGAATGTGCTGATCTGTGAGCGATTGCACTCTAGAAAATCATGCTGGTCTGTGAGAGACTGCACGCTAGTAAATTGTGCTGGTCTGTGAGCGACTACACTCTTGTATGTCGTGTTGGTCTGTGAGAGACTGCACGCTAGTAAATCGTGCTAATCCGTGAGAGATTGCACCTTGGTAATTAGTACTGGTCTGTGAGAGGTTGTACAATTATGATTTACGCCCTTCGAGGAGGGTTTTGGTTTGGAATTCTGGAATCATGCATTTTGGCATATACGCATTGCATTAGAGTGTTTGGCATGCGAGTTATGTTTGTTATACTATAATGATTGTATATACATATTCGGTTGTTGTTGTGATTTGTCGTAATTGCTTTGAGGTGTGAAGTTAGGTTGATTAAGTTTTGATGTAATTATGTGTTCATAATTGATTTAATGAATATTCGAAGTGTTGATTGATTCAGAGCTATTTTAGAACTGAAAATCTGCATTTTCTATGTTGTATTCGGCTATGACAGTTGTTAAAACTTCATTTTTCAACATTGTTTATGCATTTTGGGACATATGAAAACCCTTTTCGAGGAGTATGCTAAGACGAAAGGTTCTTTTGAGCATTTGAAAATATAAGAATTTTGCTATGTGATATTTGTTAATTTCGGTTGGTGACCTTTACAATTATTGTGGAAATCTGGGCTTTGCCCTCAGATGAGAAACAGGATCATCCTACCGGTTAGTACCCTGGAGATGGGAAAGTAGTTAGTCATACCTGACCGAAGCTATGTCAGAAGGATCTTGCGGGGCGCGTGGAGATCACCCAGGTCGTATAGCTTTTTGTAGCATGATCAGATTAGAGGGTTGTATAGCTTTTTGTAGCGTGTTAGATGTTTTCCTGGTAGATTTTAGGACGAGACTAGATGAAGTTTGATAATTGCCAAAGAGAAGTGAACATCATGAAATGGTTGAGAAGACGAGGCTTCCTTTTGGAATAGTATTTGGTTCTTAGGTGTCTAGGAAGAGGCTTGTATTAAAGTCAAGGGGCACCACACATTAGGGGTGAATACCACCTTGGGTAGGAAAATGACGCTTCGAGGAATAGTCAATACCTTGAAGGGTAAGTTCGAGCATTCGAGTTAAACTAGATTCATAACTTAGATTGTTAAGTATGAATCTCATGACGATTATAAGAGGAGAATATATATTCCTTTGATAAGTGAAAAATATCGGTGTGGTTTAGGAGATGGTAAGTATGGATAGTGATTTTAGGTGAAACTATAGACGCGTAAGTGTGAATTTTGGGTGATGTCTGGATAAACATAATGAGTTAAGCCTTGATGTATTGAACCATATGTCACTATTAAGTGGAATTGGAAGTATAGAGTACGAGAATACTTAGAGATTGTAGCAAAGTAAGCTTATTAAAGGATGGTAAACATTTGGAGAATGTGTATATTTTGATAGGATAGAGGGATTGATCAAGATTTGATTTGGGACCCTAAGACGGTTGATCTTTAAGTCGATGGTTTAAAATCTACAAGGTTATGGATAAGAGTGTTTGAAGATTTACTGAAAAGGTCGTGTTATGATTTGAAGAGTTTTTATTAGTGAGATTACTAATACAGTTAGAGTCAATGATGAATACGACCTTGTATTGTATCCTAAGATGAAATGGATGGAATTAGACGGTGTGATGAGAATTTGGAGATTTCGAGGATCAAATTTTAGAATTTTATTTAATGATAGAAAATGAAAAAGAAGAAATGTAACAAATAATTTATGGTTTAGATGTTGACATTTGGAAGTCAAGCGTTAGGATTTAAAATGAGTGTCTCAGTGACTAGATGGACGATGAAAGGTATGTGGGTCTTTGAGATATTTTACTGCAAAGTTATGAGGATGAGGTTTATAGATAATTACTCCTTAGGAGATGCTTATTGGGAACATTTGGGAAATAGTTCTTTAGGACGTTTGATTGTTAGAATTCTTTCAGCTTGTACCTCAGTGAAGGATGGGAACGAATAAGAATCCAACAAGTGAACCAAATTTTGGAAAACGTGCCAAGAAAACTTGTCAGAACAGCACATGGAGATGTAGCTTATGACAATTAAGGATTATGAAAAGGAATTATCTCACTCGTAATTTAGATATTGTTATTATAAAGGAATGCGAATTATACAAAGGCACTAATTGAGTGTATGTCATGGGGGTTGTTATTGTGTTCGCCAATCAACAGAGTTTAATGTTTGGGTGATAGGGAATAATTGAACATGAAATGGAAAAGTTTGGTGGAAATTAGTAAGGCTTGATTTATTGAAATCACAATAATGAAGATGTATCAAGGTTCGAGGTAGAAATTTAAGATTTGTATAAATGGAAAAGTGATTGAGTGAATACAATATCTTTGACCTGTCATAATGAAAAGATAATCATCAAGCTGCAAATAAAGGACGTGACAGAATTGAGAAGTATCAGAATGAATGTTGGTAGTAGATGTAGGAAAATTATTTTTGGGTTTGTCTAGAATTGCGAAGTATGTAGGAAATGGATTAGTGAAGCGTGAATTTGAGGTGTTAAGGCATGTGAAAAATGTAGGTCTTAATCAGG
>NC_021162.2:36205090-36212999 GCF_000331145.2 Cicer arietinum | reverse complement strand
TTTTCGTACACTGGTTATGTTATTAACGACAACACATTTTATACCAAACAACAAGATGATCATACCATTATGTAAAATACAGGAGTCACTCTCGTAGCTAAAGCGATGCATGTCTCAAGTGCAAAAGATAAAAACCCAATATATGCAAATCTATCATATTTTGGGGTTATCAAGCGCATATGAGAGTTAGACTACACAATATTTCGTGCTCCCATATTTGGTTGCAAGTGGGTCGATAATAATAATGGCGTTCGAATTGATGAGTCAGGGTTCTTGCTTGTCGATTTTAATAGGGTGGGATACAAAGACGAGCCTTTTATTTTAGCGTCGCAAGCTCAACAAGTGTTTTATGTCACTAATCCTGTTGATGATAAATGGTTTGTTGTCCTATCGACCAATAAAATAAGTGATGATAACAATAATGATGAAGATGTTGGTAATGATCTTTTATTTGCAACATCACAACAACCACATGAAATTGATTCAACAGATGATGGTTTATATCTTAGAGATGATCATGATGAGGGAATTTGGATTAATCCATCATTTCGTATTGTAAATGGACAAACAAATGTGAATCCCACCAAGAAAAGAAGAAGGGCATCTTAATGTACATGTTTAATTGTTTTATATAAGCCATGTAATCTGAAATGAGTTAATGTAAATTTAATTGTTTGAACATGTTTAATTGTTTTATATAAGCAGCCATTTATTTGATTTTCTGATTAATTTATTTTCTGCTTATATTTAGCTTGATTTGTGTGTTTTATACTAAGTTCATGTAATTTAATATAAACTAGTAATTTACATGAACTGAACTGAATATAAATTAGTAATTTACATGAACTGAACTGAAAAATAGCCTTATAAAAATAAAATAAGGAGGTCTTTTACAGCGCTTATTCTACAATCGCTGTAAAAGATCCTTTTAAAAATAAAATAAGGAGGCCTTTTAGAGCGCTTATTTGAAAAAGCGTTGTAAAAGACTTTTAAAAAAAACATTCATATAACATAAGAATACAAGGAGATCTTTTACAGCGCTTATTCTAAAAGCGCTGTAAAAGAGCCTTTTTAAAAATAAAATATGTAGGCCTTTTAGAGCGCTTATTTTAAAAAGCGCTGTAAAAGGCTTTTAAAAAAAACATTCATATAATATAAGAAAACAAGGAGGTCTTTTATAGCGCTTATTCTAAAAGCGATGTAAAAGAGCCTTTTTAAAAATAAAATATGGAGGCCTTTTAGAGCGCTTTTCCAACAAGCGCTGTAAAAGGCTTAGGTCTTTTTTAGAGCGCTTTTCCAACAAGCGCTGCAAAAGGCTTCTAAAAAAGCGTTGTAATAGGGTTTTATATATAACAGTAAACCGCTTCAGTTTCCTCTTCATTACGTAAACTTCACTATCATCTCCTCTTCATCATTCTTCTCTTCCTTTGCGAACCATACCATCTCTTCCATTACGAACCTTATTTCCACGATAATCTGTACCTGTTCGAACCATATTTCCATCCACGATCATCTTTCCCATTACACACCATATCTTTTCATTGAAATACGTAACCCTCAGTACGTATTTCTTCGAACCATATTTCTGCGAATCGTATTTCTGTGAACCTTCATTTTTGCGCATTACGTATTTCTTCGAACCCTCACTATTCAAGTATTGATGTTATTAATTTTTTGTTATCACTAAAATGTATGTTGAGCTTCTTTAAGTTATACTGATACTGATATGTACTTAGAATATTGCATGTTGAGCTTGTTGAAGTTATACTAAACTGCATGTTGAACTTGTTGTAGATAAATGGATACCACCAAAGATTTAGATTGTCAAAATGAGGAAGTTGTCAACACTAAGACTTACGAAAATGATGTCAAACGTGGTGCAACTATAATGCAAAAGGTCATAAAAGCAAGGAGTAGTGGCATTAAATTTGAGGTATACTATACTTTGTTTGCTGTTTACCTTTTATCATTTTTTAAAAGCATGTACTTACTATATAAGTTTATTAGGTTGGATGGAGTGAGAGTGGTCAGCCAATTGACCCCAACAGCTCCATGTTTGTAAGTTACATTGGGGCTGTTGTTCGTCAGAATATCCCCATTACCATTGATGATTTGAGAGATAAGGCGTTAAAGGATGCAAAATATATATTGTGGAATGATATACAAGTAACTTTTTTGATTCACTCTTTTGTCATTTATAATTTTTTCCATTGTAATACTTTACTCTTTACTCAAACTATATCTTTATTTCGCTTGCAGACTGCTTTTATTCTTGATGAGGTGAGAAAGAATTACGTATTGAGAGTTGCCAGGAAAACACACCGGGGTTTTATATCTCACCTATCAAATTTCTATCTAAAAGATAGTGAAGGAAATATGAATGCTGAAGCTCCAAGAATATATAAACATTATATATCAAATGAAGAATGGAGTGCATTTGTATCAAAATGTTCGGACCCTGCGTTTGTGGTAAGTGATTAATTTATTAGCATTTGTGTTTGATTATTCATATTCATAGCGTATTTTAAATTTTTACACGATTGTTATTCTTTTTATATAGAAAATAAGTAAGGCAAATCGCGAGAGGGCAAAAAATCCGACGCACCCATACAGAAAATCACGTATGGGATATGCACGTATAGAGCAAAGACTTGTAAGTAATTAAACATCACTTTTATATAATGAGGGAATTTGTATTATAAACTATAGTTTCTAACTAATATTTTGTTTATGATCTTAACGAATAGCGACAAGACACCCAATCCGATCAACCGTTGTGTCGTCATATCTTGTGGAAGGAAGCTCGTGTAAATAAGGATGGAGTGGTTGATAACGAAAATGTTCAAAAAGTAATAGAACTTTGTGTAAGTATATTATCACTTTAATATTTTTTAATATTGTATTTTATCACTTTAATATTATCACTTTAATGTTGTATTTTATCACTTTAATGATATTGAACTTATCTTTTTAATCCTACATGTATTTTAGGAGAATATCGAACAAAGTTCGGAAAATCAAGATGACAACAAAGCTAGTTGCAAGGATATTCTCGATAAAATGTTTAATGTTCCTGAGTATTCCGGTCGCGTGAGGGGGAAAAGATTTGGCGTAACTCCTAAAAGCTATTTTTCACAAGAGAAGCGTCAAAATCCAACCAATGAGGAAGTATTAGAGAAGCTCAAACTCCTATCCGAACAAGTGGCACTCTTGGTGAAGACGAATCAAGACAAGCAACTCCCGGATCAGCTCCAACGTGAAATACAAATGGAGAGTGAAAACGCGAGTTGCAACATTGGTATCAAAAGTCTTCCCGAGGTAATTAATTACTTACTTATGTAATTACTTTTGTATTAACTATACTTATGTATTAACCATACTTATGTTTTAACCATTGATTTAGGGTGTCACTCCTTGCGTGCTGTACTTATCCTCCCCTACTCATCGGAAGGTCGGAAAAGGAAAATTGTACAATACTTCGGGAGCAGTATTGCACAACACACTGATCCATGTGGGCCATGTCAAAGTATCACCAATTATTGCTTTGGAACCAAATGCACCGTTGCCTATACCGAACAACAATGGAGATATGAAGTTTTTGGGCGAAGCAATTGGTAGTTACGTGGTATGGCCCACACATCTTGTTGCCCTTGATAAGGAATATTTAATTAATTGAAATGTATGTTTAATTGATATGTATATTTAATTGCTGATTTTTTTTCCAATCCTAACTTTAATTTCACATTTATATTTAGATTTTGAAAATCCTAAAGGGAATGATAAAAAGATTCCCACAAATGAGTCAATTACATCGCCCAAAAAGGTTTGTCACATTTATTCCCAAAGGTTTGTCATTTTTTCAGATTCAATAAACTAACATTTAACCTCACTTTTTCAGATTCAATCAAAATAAACCACCCGCACAACAAAATAAAGTCGGCAAACCTCAAAAATTGGAGGGTAATAGAGCTGGCAAACTACAAATGTTGGAGGGTAATAAAGCTGCCAAAGTTGCAGCTAAAAAACTGGATTGGGGACAATCAGTCGTTGCTGCTCCTAAAATAAGTCAGCCATGCCTTGCTAAATATGGGGCGTGTCTTGACATCCAAGTAAAAAGGAATATGGGCAGCAACGACGATTCACACATCATAAGCATGAATAAAGCTATACTTGAAGATGAGTATGAAGAATTTCTTGAAAAGGAGCACATATACGAACTTATCAACCATAAGGAGTTGAGTGCTACTGTCATCAGCTTGTACATTAGGTAAAAAAATACTTTTAATTGCATTTATTGGTAATTCATCTAAGTTGAAATTTTCATTGAAGGTTTTTGTATGAGAAGTTGGTGTGCATGCGTAGATTGTCAAATAGATATTCATTGTTGTCTCCGCATAAGCTTTCGATGTGTAAACTCGATCCAGTGAATGTAAAGAAATACATTGTAGATATGTTATTAGGAAATATAGAGAAGGATAAGTTGTTCTTTGCACCATATAATTCAGGGTACGTAATTATATATTATTTATTTATATCTTTTTTAATTTATGAGATCTTAATTTATTAGTTGTGTAAACAAAATTGCCAACCAAATTTTTTGTTGTTGTAGGGCACATTGGGTGCTATTTGCAATCAATGAGACCTCTGAAGTTATATACTATTTGGATCCCTTGCACGACAATTACAACAATCACTCCTATATAAAGATTATGTTCGACACGTAAGTAATATTCATTTATTTCTTACATATATATATATATAAATAATGTGTTTGTTAACACTATAATATTCACATTTATTTATTCGATAGTGTTTTACAAGTTTTTTTAACTCAAAGAGGTGCAACAGTGTCGAAGCAAAAGTCTAATAACATCACATGGATTCCAATAAAGGTTTGAAATATATGCCTTTAAATTTTCATTTACAAATATATGCCTTTACGATCAATGCACAAATATTTTATTGACTTATATGTTTTATTTTATAGTGCCCTCGTCAAACTAACAACATCGATTGTTGGTACTATGTATTGCGATTCATGAAGGAGATTATTGACAGGAATCAAACTATTATCCCATAAACGGTACGGTATTTTCATTATATGATTTTCATATATAAATTATCTATATATTTGATTCTAACTTAATATGTTCAATTTTTATATTGCACAGTACTTTGACAATTCCAGTCCAACATACTCTGAGAAAGATCTAATGGAATTAAAGGAAGACTAGTGTCAATATGTGCTTGAAATGAAGATTATTTGATTTGCTGGGAAATAGCATGCTGCAAGGGATCTGAATATATGGTAGCTAGTTATATTCTGTGTATTCTGTTAGTTATATGTATATGAATATGGCACAATGTATGAATATGTATATGAATATGTGTTGTTGTACAATATTTGAATATGTATATGTAGTTAAGTTATATATGTATCTGAATGTTCTGTTGTAAATTAATATATATACTTAAGTTATATAGTTCTGTTTTTGTGTACTGTTTGTGTGCCATAAAAAACCAAAAAGCGTTTTTCAAAAATTTAATTTACAACGTTTTTAAATAAATAAATAAAAAATTGCACCTTTTACAGCGCTTTTTTGAAAAAGCGCGGTAAATGGTCACATTTTACAGCGCTTTTTCACAAAAGCACTGTAAAATGTGCACTATAATGCATAAATTGGGTGCACATTTTACAGCGCTTTTTAAATAAGCGTTGTAAAAGGTGCACCCATTATATGCATTATAATGCACATTTTACAGCGCTCTTTTCAATAAGCGATGTAAAAGGTACATAATAATGCATATATTAGGTGCACCGTTTACAGCGCTTTTTAAATAAGCGCTGTAAAATGTGCATAACAAGTGCAATATATCTACATGGTTTATAGCGCTTTTTTATTTTAAAAATGCGTTGTTGTATCTTTTACAGCGCTCGATTCTACAGTGTTTTTTTTTAAAAAAAAAACATTGTAAATTGCTTAAAAGAAGCGGTGTAAAATCCTATTTTCCGCGTAGTGCATCAAATGTTACCACTCATGAGAGATCAAAATATATAGATATTAACTATCATTTCATTCGGGAATATGTTGAATCAGGCTTCTCAAATTGATCTATGTTCCATCCAAACATCAGCTGGAAGATCCTTAAACCAAAACACCCTCGAGTTCAGTTTGAGTAGGTCATTAGAAAGTTAGGATTGCTCAATATTAACCATCCTACTTGAGGAGAAGTATTAGGATTAAGTGTTGCTTAAGTTAGTTAATGGTCACTTATGATTTAGTCAAGTTAGTTATGTTTATGTTTTTCAATTTTTGTCACTAGTTAGTTTTTTCCAATTCAATAATAGAAAATAAGTATTTTAGTAATTCCATCTTGATTCCAATTATATTTTGATAGCATACCTACAACATCATAAGATCCAACAAAAACTTCGGAGATTGGACTTGATAAAAAGGAAATGACTGAGTTGATGTAAAGATTGGAGCATGTTAAGAGGTCGTGAAAGAGTTTATCTAAAAAAATAGTGAAATTGGAGAATAAATCAATTCAAAAATACATACAAAAATAATAGGTTTCGTCCAAGCTTGTGCGAGCAGCAACAGGTGGTGATAGAATAAACTTCGTCAATGGAGCCGAAACTTGTGGAAGCAGCAAGTAGTTGAGGGAGAGAAAACAAGATTTCTGCTTCATATTTTAATTATGTTTTAAATATTTTTTAATTCGTATAATTTCAATTTTAATCTACTTAATTTTTATCGATTCACGAGATATGACCTCCTATTTTAAAATTTAACAAGTCATTTATTCAGATCTTTTAATTAAAAAATAAAGATATGGCAAATTTTAAATAACATATTACGATTAATCTCTATAAAATCACAAGAAAACCCATCTAAAAACTTAAATTTCAACTTCAAAAATTTTTCATTTGTGTAATTTAATGAATGACATATAAATAATTCATGCATCTTGATTCTATATTATAAAATTATAAAGCACATCATTTAAAATATGTCAAATTATTATATTTTTAGTTAAAAAATCTCAGGGAGGGACCGATATTATCGACTTTTAAATAGAAAGACCAATTTATGTGAATTGGTGAAAATAGAGAGATTAAAACTATAATTAAATATTTTTAATTTAAATGATGTGTCAATCTTTTATTTGTTGTGACTAGATATGACGTGTTTGATAAAATTAGCTGATAGATTATACCTTATAGTTGATAGCTGGTAGCTTTTAAGCTAATTGATCTTTTTGGTAAAATTAGCGGTTCAATATCTTAAAAAAATAAAATAACACAAAAGAACACTCTGAAATTAAAATAAATTTTATCAATTAATGTTTGAAATATTTTAAAATTAATAATTTAATTTTTTTTAATTAATTTAAAACTTACCAGTTTAATATATTTTTTATTTCTTTATCTATTTTAAATTATAATAAATAAATTATTTACTTTAAAATAACAATTATTTTTTTAAATTTAAATTATTTATAAAAAATTTAAAATTATAGTAAAAAAAATTATTTAGTAATTTGATATATGTTTGTACTTATTTAGCTAGTTTATTACTTTTATGATAAATAAATTATTTTAAATTACTTACTTTAAATTATTATTTTCTAACATTACTTTACATTTTTTAAATTATTTATTTTAAATTATAAAGGATAAAAAATTATTTTAGTTACAATAATAAAGAAAACATTGGAAGAAAAAATTTAAGCCATAAACAACTTAAATTAGATTATAAAAAAATATATATTATTTTGACTAGAGAGTCAAAACTCAGTATCCAAATTATCGTTCTGCAAAACATTGTTAGCAAACAAAGAAGCACATTCCTCCACTAAATCTTCCTCCTTCCTCCCATTGAAACAATCTCCTCATCCAACCTTA
>NC_021162.2:36202962-36205062 GCF_000331145.2 Cicer arietinum | reverse complement strand
ATAAGATATTTTTATTAAAACAATCCCAAATAGCCTACTTAATCTATCACACAACAAACCCCCAAGTAACCAACGATCAAGCTAAAAATATCATTTGCTCACCATTACCTCCTTTTTTAACTAAATTATTAGAAAACATGTTGCGCACTCCACCCCTTCTTGAACCCTTTAGTATCCTTCGACCAATTAGAAGCCAAGTGATCTCTACTAACCCTGAGACTTTCATCAACAACGTACTTACTTCATAACACCTTAAACCACAAACCTTATCTATCTACCTTAAGTCTCCAACACCATTTACCCCAATAAAGTCATTTTAAAAAGTGTTAAATTTTGCACATCCAATCTAGCATTTTCACGTGGTTTACACACTAAGAAAACTTTGATGAGAGCAAGACGACCCCTATAGAAAGATTTCAAGACCTCCACCCAAACAACCTTCCTCTCACCTTCTCAATAACATGTTTTCGAAAAGCGAGACGTCTAGGATTATGATCGAAAGGTTGCTCAAGGTACTAGAAAGGAAAAACACCTTTTTTGAAATTCTACAATCGAGTCGCGTCAATAAGCCAAGACTCGTTGATATTCACCACTACCAAAAGAATCTTACAGAAATTCACCTTTAAAACAAATGCCAATTCAAACAACAATAAGATTGCTTTGATGGATCTAACATTAGCCCGACTTTTCTTGCTAACTATACGAATATCATCAACAAATTGTAAACAAAAGACTTGCAAAACTAACCGCTCCCCAATCTTATATCGAACAAAAGTGTTATTCACAACTGAAGTATTCAACATGATACTAAGACCTACCAACAAGAATAAGAAAGGAGATAAGTGATCCCTCTGCCTTTTACCATCAGTAGGGTTGTCATTCACCAAAACATACACAATAGCTGAACATATATTATCCTTTATCCAATATCTCCATTTTCAAGGAAACTTCATAGAATCTAATAATTTTTTATCAAATGCAAGTTTTACAATATTTTTAGTCTTATTTATCTTTAATCATTAATGAATTTAATGATTTATTTGATATAATTTATCAATTTTAATCCTTGAATTTAATTACGTGTTTAAGTTATTATTTCCTTGATTAAGTAGAGATTTTTCGTAGTTTTGCATTGTTTCGTTGTTTTAGTGCAATTTGAATTTTGATGTGAAATTAACATGATCCATGTAGAGTATTTCAATCATATATAGAGTTGAAGATTGTAAGACCCATAATTTTAAAGTACACTTTATGTATTTTTATGTATTTTGGATTTTGAACTCGGAGGCTTTTTGACCAAAGTTAATAATATTTTGAAGTTTATATGATAAAAAAGTTATTTTGATGCAGTTTGGAATTACTCGTCGATGAATAAATTAAATTAACTGCGATGAATCTTTTACGGAGAATTTAATGCGTTACGGGTAAAATGGTAATTTAACAAATATCACTACAAGAAAACATTTGTATACCTACGGAAAATTTGCCACGGATGGTAATCCGTGGGTAAATTAATTGTTATCTACGGAAAACCCGTATGTATTGCTGTATAAAATAAATTTTTTTTTTAAATTAACTACCACGGTAATTCCGTAGGTAAAATTAAAATATCCGTGGGTAATGAAAAAAAAATACAATCCTAACTTAAATTTTGCCAAAAATTTTCGTATTATATTTACTACAACTTATCCGTAGGTAATGTCTTATTTTTTTAAAAAATTAAGAAAGATTTTTTTAAAAAAAAGTCCCCAAACTGATTGACCCAAAAGGTCATCACTAAATTAGTTTTATCAATGGATGTTAACTCTTCTTCCATAAGGTATCAACTCTTCTTCCATAAGAACTTCTGGATCAGACCAACCCCATTTCTTAAAGGTATCAACTTTCTCTTTCCATAAGGTAAACCAATACCCAAAAATTGTATAAGGTAAACCAATACCCAGAAATTGTATGAGCCCTAAACCCTTCTTCTTGTTCGAACCCGGTGCCGCATTAGGTTAGGGAGCTGGGTTTCTCGTTCGAGCTGCTTCCCGTTCGAGCTGGGTTTGTCGTTCGAGCTGCTTCCCGTTCGAGCTGGGTTTGTCGTTCGAGCTGCTTCCC